>NW_026974853.1:0-300000 GCF_030014295.1 Loxodonta africana | reverse complement strand
TACTACTAAAGGTATTTCAAAGCATAGAAAATGACAGAAAACTACCCAACACATTCTATGAAGCCACCATCTCCCTGATACCAAAATCAGGTAAAGACATTACAAAAAAAGAAAATTACAGACCTATATCCCTCATGAACATAGATGCAAAAATCCTCAACAAAATTCTGGCCAATAGAATTCAACAACATATCAAAAAAATAATTCCTCACGATCAAGTGGGATTTATACCAGGTATGCAAGGCTGGTTTAATATCAGAAATACCATTAATGTAATCCACCACATACATAAAAGACAAAAACCACATGATCTTATCAATTGATGCAGAAAATGCATTTGACAAAGTCCAACACCATTTTATGATAAAAAATCTCACTAAAATAGGAATGGAAGGAAAATTCCTCAACATAATAAAGGGCATCTATGCAAAGCCAACGGTCAACATCACTCTAAATGGAGAGAACCTGAAAACATTTCCCTTGACAACGGGAACCAGACAAGGATGCCCTTTATCACCACTATTATTCAACATTGTGCTAGAAGTCCTAGCCAGGGCAATTAGGCTAGACAAAGAAAGAAAGGGCATCCGCATTGGCAAGGAGAAAGTAAAATTATCTCTATTTGCAGATGACATGATCTTATACACAGAAAACCCTAAGGAATCCTCCAGAAAACGACTGAAAGTAATAGAACAGTTTGGCAGAGTCTCAGGTTATAAGATAAACATACAAAAATCACTTGGATTCCTCTACATCAACAAAAAGAACATCGAAGAGGAAATAACCAAATCAATACCATTCACAGTAGCCCCCAAGAAGATAAAACACTTAGCAATAAATCTTACCAAGGAAGTAAAAGACCTATAGAAAGAAAACTACAAAGCTCTACTTCAAGAAATTAAAAAGGACCTACTTAAGTGGAAAAACATACCTTGCTGATGGATAGGAAGACTTAACATTGTAAAAATGTCTATTGTACCAAAAGCCATCTATACATACAATGCAATTCCGATCCAAATTCCAAAGTCATTTTTTAAGGTGATAGAGAAACAAATCACCAAGTTCATATGGAAGGGAAAGAAGCCTCGGATAAGCAAAGCATTACTGAAAAAGAAGAAGAAAATGGGAGGCCTCACTCTACCTGGTTTCAGAACCTATTATGCAGCCACAGTAGTCAAAACAGCCTGGTATTGGTACAACAACAGGCACATAGACCAATGGAACAGAATTGAGAACCCAGATAGAAATCCATCCACATATAAGCAGCTGATATTTGACAAAGGCCCAGTGTCAGTTAATTGGGGAAAAGATAGTCTTTTTAACAAATGGTGCCGGGGTAACTGGATATCCATTTGCAAAAAAATGGAACAGGACCCATACCTCACACCATGCACAAAAACTAACTCCAAGTGGATCAAAGACCTAAACATAAAAACTAAAACGATAAGGATCATGGAAGAAAAAATAGGGACAACTCTAGGAGCCCTAATACAAGGCATAAACAGAATACAAAACATTACCAAAAATGACGAAGAGAAACCCGATAACTGGGAGCTCCTAAAAATCAAACACCTATGCCCAACTAAAGACTTCACCAAAAGAGGAAAAAGACCACCTACAGATTGGGAAAGAATTTTCAGCTATGACATCTCCGACCAGAGCCTGATCTCTAAAATCTACACGATTCTGTCAAAACTCAACCACAAAAAGACAAACAACCCAATCAAGAAGTGGGCAAAGGATATGAACACATACTTCACTAAAGAAAATATTGAGGCAGCTAACAGATACATGAGAAAATGCTCTCGATCATTAGCCATTAGAGAAATGCAAATTAAAACTACGATGAGATTCCATCTCACTCCAACAAGGCTGGCATTAATCCAAAAAACACAAAATAATAAATGTTGGAGAGGATGCGGAGAGATGGGAACTCTTATACACTGCTGGTGGGAATGTAAAATGGTACAACCACTTTGGATATCTATCTGGCGTTATCTTAAACAGTTAGAAATAGAACTACCATGCAACCCAGAAATCCCACTCCTCGGAATACACCCTAGAGAAACAAGACCCTTCACACAAACAGATACATGCACACCAATGTTTATTGCAGCTCTGTTTACAATAGCAAAAAGATGGAAGCAACCAAGGTGTCCATCTACGGATGAATGGGTAAATAAATTGTGGTATATTCACACAATGGAATACGACGCATCAATGAAGAACAGTGACGAATCTCTGAAACATTTCATAACATGGAGGAACCTGGAAGCCATTATGCTGAGCGAAATCAGTCAGAGGCAAAAGGACAAATATTGTATAAGACCACTATTATAAGATCTTGAGAAATAGTATAAACTGAGAAGAACACATACTTTTGTGGTTACGAGAGGGGGAGGGAGGAAGAGTGGGAGAGGGTTTTTTACTGATTAATTAGTAGATAAGAACTGCTTTAGGTGAAGGGAAAGACAACACTCAATACATGGAAGGTCAGCTCAATTGGACTGGACCAAAAGCAAAGAAGTATCCGGGATAAAATGAATGCTTCAAAGGTCAGCAGAGCAAGGGCGGGTGTTTGGGTACCATGGTTTAAGGGGACTTCTAAGTCAATTGGCAAAACAATTCTATTATGAAAACATTCTGCATCCCACTTTGAAATGTGGCGTCTGGGGTCTTAAATGCTAACAAGCGGCCATCTAAGATGCATCAATTGGTCTCAACCCACCTGGAGCAAAGGAGAATGAAGAACACCAAGGTCACACGATAACTTAGAGCCCAAGAGACAGAAAGGGCCACGTGAACCAGAGACCTAGATCATCCTGAGACGAGAAGAACTAGTTGGTGCCCGGCCACAACCGAGGACTGCCCTGACAGGGAGCACAAGAGAGAACCCCTGAGGGAGCAGGAGATCAGTGGGATGCAGACCCCAAATTCTTATAAAAAGACCATACTTAATGGTCTGACTGTGGCTAGAGGAATCCCAGCGGTCATGGTCCCCAAACCTTCTGTTGGCCCAGGACAGGAACCGTTCCCGAAGACAACACATCAGACATGAAAGGGACTGGACAGTGGGTAGGAGAGAGATGATGATGAAGAGTGAGCTAATTATATCAGGTGGACACTTGAGACTGTGTTGGCATCTCCTGTCTGGAAGGGGGATGGGAGGATAGAGAGAGTTGGAAGCTGGCAAAATTATCACGAAAGGAGAGACTGGAAGGGCTGACTCCTTAGGGGGAGAGCAAGTGTGAGTATGGAGTAAGATGTATATAAAGTTATATGTGACAGACTAACTTGATTTGTAAATGTTCACTGGAAGCTCAATAAAAGTTAATAAGAAATACATATATAAACATTTTTATTTTTGAACTGAAAAAGGCGTAATGTATTTATTTTTCATTTTGACTGAAGCACAGATTGAAAAGTGACGGCTAGCCTTATATCTTATCAGCTCTGCCACTGGATTACAGCTCATTGCATTTTCCATGAAATTATCTTCCTGAGTGTCTTAGTCTAATGCTGCTGTAACAGAAATAATACAAGTGGATGGGCTTTAACAAAGAGAAATTTATTTCTTCACAGTGAAGTAGGGTAAAAGTCCAAATTCAGGACATCAATCTTTCCCCAAATTAAGAGCTTCTCCACGGATGGACTCCGGGTCCAAAAGACTCACTCTGCTCCTGGTACTGTTATCTTGGTGGTATGAGGTGCCACATTTTCTGCTTGTTTCCCTTCCTTTCATCTCTTGTAAGATAAAAGGTGGTGTAGGCCATACCCCAGGGAAACTCCCTTTACATTGCATCAGGGATGTGACCTGGGTAAGGGTGTTACAATCCTACCCTAATAGATTTAACATAAAATTACAATCACCAGATGAAGGACAACCACACAGTACTGGGAATCATGGTCTAATCAATTTGACACGTATTATTAGGGTACACAATTCAATCCATGACACTGAGTTATTAAGCTTTTTGGAAAAAATGTTTCATTCCCTTGTAATTCTGTCTCACAGTTATCTTCTCTATACGTCCACTTATTCAAATGGATATCCAGAAAAGTTAAGAAAAAACTTCTTCCATTTTACTAACCTACTCAGTTAGTTCTCACCTATTCAAATGCTATTTTGAATGTAGTAATAGTTTATCAATTCTGTCTATTAAAATCTTGACAGCTATCTCCTTTTGATTTTAGAGAGTAAAATTTCTGTTGTGAAGAATAAAATGTAAAATCATTGCATACCTTCCAACAACTAGCAACATTCACACTAATCATATTTTATTTATAATGGCTTAAAGACAGTTTTTCAGGACATAAAAAGTAGAACATCAGAAACCTTCAAAAGATGTGGAAATATTTTTAACCTCAGCAAAGACTGTGTACTGATCTCCTGGAAACCAGACAAAGTCAAGCCACATCTCTGCTATATTATAGACCATAGGGGAACTTTGGAAGGGGTCCTCGGATTTCTCAGTAACCTGCTCACTCCTCTCCCCAGCAGATCTCTCTTGAGAAGAGTTATGTTCATCCTTGCATCCCACAGAGGACCTAAGATGGTGATTTCTATGTAATATTTATATCCATTAATAAGTTGCTTAGTATTTATCCTTACTTCATATTTTATGAGTAATAAAATAAGAAACCCACTTTCTTATAAAAGGTGAAATTTTGATCGAATTTGTAAAGAATCATCTTCACTAGAAATGTGAAAGTTTTGAACATATGCCTTTTGGTTAGCAGCTGAGAAAGTTAATCATTTGCACCAACCAGGGACTGTCACTATTAAAATACACTTCTTTATTTGTCTAAACCTAGTAAATATATACAAAAATTTCAGAACTGTTAAACCATATACCTACAATTTTTCCACTGCAACTTTAATATTTGTGATCTATTTCTCTTAGTTTTAGAGCATCCAAAAGATTTTGTTTACGCTGGCTGAGCTAAGATGGTGGAATAGACAGATGCTTCCGGTGAACCCTCTATACAACAAAGACCCAAAAAAAACAAGTGAAACGAGTATATTTATGACAACCTAGAAGCCCTGAGCATCAAAGGCAAGCTTAGAAAAAGAACAGAGGGGAAGGGGAAAGAAGAGACAGTACAGAAGCAGAGAGGAGTTACTGGGCCCGAATCTCGGAAAGCCCTCAGGCATCATCCCAGAGTGGTGGCAGTGGGTTAGTACTAGCATTTTGCCACAGTTTCCTTAGGGAGAAGCAGCCAGCCACACAGCATACTCATACTTTCAGAACCAGAGAAGAATGGCACTCTCAGCAAAAGCTAAGTACTTCCGTATGTTTCACTGATCCGCCACTCACAAGCCAGCTTCAGTGGCTGAATTCTCTGGGCATGAGATAGGCACTGTTGAGTGCCTAGAGCCATCCTCCCAGCCATGGAGAAGGAAAAAATCTGCAATTGGCAGACTCTAACCATTTCAGCTGTGTGGTGGAAAGGTGGGTGATGTTTGGAATTGCTTTGCCCATTAAACAGAGTCCTCACCTACCTGCATGACTGGCCTAAGGACTGATAGGTCCACTCATGTCACCCAGCCACCCACTACAGGGGTCCAAAGATAACTGGTACCTCCCAGTCTT
Organism: Loxodonta africana; assembly: GCF_030014295.1. Taxonomy (NCBI): domain Eukaryota; kingdom Metazoa; phylum Chordata; class Mammalia; order Proboscidea; family Elephantidae; genus Loxodonta; species Loxodonta africana. The sequence goes on along the minus strand of NW_026974853.1, from coordinate 294,406 downwards.
TACAACAAAAAATATTAGGAGCCCATGGTCTGTCTGAAGAACCCACCCTGCGCACTCTAGGGAACAGGGACGCACTTTCCTCAGAGAAACTCGGGAGTCAGTTCTCAGCCCCATGCCTTGTTCAGAGCATGACCCCCTGCTGCAATCCGATATTGGTATATACACCAATTACCACTGCCCCTCTAAGGCTGTAGGACAGAGCCTGTACCCCACACTTCATGCTCAGCTACCTGGACACCTGAGCTGAATTCATACAAGAAAAGTGAATGGACTCCTACAATGATACAACTGATAACAGCTCTTTCCATCTGGGGACAGGATGTCAGAGTTCCAAGGGTGAAAATAATCAAGTTAGCGCACTCAAGCAACCCATCTGGACATATCAAAACAAAACAAAACAAAGCAAGAGGCTATGACACAGTAAGCAGGAATAAACTAATATAATAACTTATAGATGGCTCAGAGACAACAGTCAATATCAAGTCACATAAAGAAACAGACCACGATCACCTCAATAAGCTCTCAGAACAAAGAATCCAGGGATCTTCTAGATAAAAGTGCATTCCTGGAATTACCAGAGGCAGAATACAAAAGATTGATATACAGAACTCTTCAAGATATCAGGAAGGAAATGAGACAACACGCAGAACAAGCCAAGAAACACACAGATAAAGCAATTGAATAAATTAAAAAAGATTATTCAGAAACAATGAAAAATTTAATAAGCTGGAAAAATCCATAGACAGACAGCAATCAGAAATTCAGATTAACAATAATATTACAGAATTACACAACTCAACAGAAAATCAGAGGAGCAGAATTGAGCAAGTAGAAGCCATAATTTCTCAACTTGAAGATAAATCACTTGGCGGTAACATATTTGAAGAAAAATCGGAGAAAAGAATTTAAAAAAATGAAGAAACTTTAAGAATCATGTGGGACTCTATCAAGAGAAATAACCTGTGAGGGACTGGAGAACAAGAACAGGGAGGGATAACAGAAAATATGAAGAGAATTGTTGATTTGTTGGCAGAAAACTTCTCTGATATTGTGAAAGATGAGAAGATATCTATCTAAGATGCTCATCGAACTCCACATAAGGTAGATGTTAAAAGATAGTCACCAAGAGGTATAATCAAACTTGCCAAAACCAAAGATAAAGAGAGTATTTTAATAAACAAAAAGTCACCTACAAAGGAGAGTCAATAAGAATAAGCTCAGACTACTATGCAGAAACCATGCAGGCAAGAAGGCAACGGGATGACTTATTTAAAAAAATTGAAGGAAAAAAATTGCCAACCAAGAATCATATATCCAGCAAAACTGTCTCTTAAATACAAAGGTGAAAGTAGGACATATCCAGATAAACAGAAGTTTAGGAAATTCGTAAAAACCAACCAAAACTACAAGAAATACTAAAGGGAGTTCTTTTGTTAGAAAATCAATAATATCAGGCATCGACCCAAGACTAGAGCACTGGGCAGAGCAATCAGAAGTCAACCCAGACAGAGAAACAAAAAAAAGCAAGATAAAAAAAACCTCAACATTAAAAAAGTAAGAGGGACTAAGAAATGTAATCATAGATCTTCCATATGGAAAGAAGATACGGCGGTACAAAGAAGTGAAAGGAAGGTTTAAATTTAGAAAACCAGGGGAAAACTTAATCTGTATGCTGAACAAATAATCCGAGAAGCTGGACTATATGAAGAAGAACGGGGCATCAGGATTTGAGGAAGACTCATTAACAAACTGTGTTATGCAGAAGGTACAACCTTGCTTGCTGAAAGTGAAGAGGACTTGAAGCACTTACTAATGAAGATCAAAGACCACAGCCTTCAGTATGGATTACACCTCAACATAAAGACTACAAAAATCCTCACAACTGGACCAATGAGCAACATCATGATAAACAGAGAAAAGATTGAAGTTGTCAAGGATTTCATTTTACTTGGATCCACAATCAACAGCCATGGAAGCAGCAGTCAAGAAATCAAAAGATGCATTGCATTGGGCAAATCTGCTGCAAAGGACCTCTTCAAAGTGTTGAAGAGCAAAGATGTCACCCTGAAGACTAAGGTGCGCCTGACCCAAGCCATGGTATTTTCAATCGCATCGTATGCATGTGAAAGCTGGACAATGAATAAGGAAGACCAAAGAAGACTTGACGCCTTTGAATTGTGGTGTTGGCAAAGAATATTGAATATACCATGGACTGCCAAAAGAACGAACACATCTGTCTTGGAAGAAGTGCAGCCAGAATGCTCCTTAGAGGCAAGGATGGCAAGACTGTGGCTTACATACTTTGGACATGTTGTCAGGAGGGATGAGTCCCTGGAGAAGGACTTCATGCTTGGCAGAGTACAGGGTCAGTGGAAATGAGGAAAACCCTCAAAAAGGTGGATTGACACAGTGGCTGCAACAATGAGCTCAAGCATAACAACGATTGTAAGGATGGCGCAGGACCGGGCAGTGTTTTGTTCTTTTCTGTTTATGGTCGCTATGAGTCGGAACCAACTCGACGGCACCTAACAACAACAACAGGGTTAAATAATAAGGTAAACAAAAGGACACAAAGTATTCTACTCATCAAAATAAAATACAAGAAAAAAATACTCAGCAGGAACAAAATCAACAACAATGAATATGAGGAAAGGACTACATATAATCTACTCAGCACATAAAATTAAGTGGGAAAAAGAAACTGTTAACAACACACACAAAGAGACGTCAAAATGATAACACTAAATTCATACATATCCATAATCACGCTGAAAGTAAATGCACTAAATGTACCAATAAAGAGACAGAGAGTGGCAGAATGGATTAAAAAACACGATCTGTCTATGTGCTGCCTACAAGAGACACCTTAAACTTCGAGACTCAAACAAACTAAAACTCAAAGGATGGAAAAAGTATATCAAGCAAACAACAATCAAAAAAGAGCAGGAGTGGCAATATTAATTTCTGACAAATAGGCTTTAAAGTTAAGTCCATCCTAAAGGATAAGGAAGGACACTATATAATGATTAAAATTATTTTTTTTATACGAAGAAGATATAACCATATTTAATGTTTATGCACCCAATGATAGGGCTAAAAGATACATAAAACAAACTCAATCGGTATTGAAAAGTGAGATAGACAGCGCCACAATAATAGTAGGAGACTTCAACACATCACTTTCAGCAAAGGACAGGACATCCAGAAAGAAGATCAACAAAGAGGCAGAAGATCTAAATGCCACAATAAACTAACATGACCTCATGGACCTACAACAAACAAGTATACTTTCTTTTCTAGTGCACATGGAACATTCTCTAGAATAGACCACATATTAGGTCATAAAGCAAGCCTTAGCAGAATCCAAAACATGTAAATACTACAAAGCATCGTCTCTGATCATAAGGCTATAAAAGTGGAAATCAATAACAGAAAAAATAGGGAAAAGAAATCAAACACTTGGAAACTGAACAATACCCCGCTCACAAAAGATTGGATTATAGAAGACATTAAGGATGAAATCAAGGATTACATAGAATTCAATGAGAATGAAAACACTTCCTATCAGAACCTTTGGGACACAGTGAAAGCAGTGCTCAGAGGTCAATTTATATCAACAAATGCACACATACAAAAAAGAAGAAAGGGCCAAAATCTAAGAATTATCCTTACGACTTGAATAAATATAAAGAAAACAACAAAAGAAACCCTCAGGCACCAGAAGAGAACATTTAATAAAAATTAGAGCTGAACTAAATGAAATAGAAAACAGAAAAACTATTGAAAGAACAAGACCAAAAGCTGATTCTTTGAAAAAATCAAAAAAATTGATAAACCATAGGCCAAACTCACAAAAGAAAAACAGGAGAGGAAACAAATAACCTGAATAAGAATTGAGTTGGGTGATATTAAAACAGACCCAACTGAAATTAAAAGAATCATATCAGATTACTACGAAAAACTGTACTCTTACAAATTGGAAAACCGGGAAGAAATGGATGAATTCCTTGAAACACACTATCTACCTAAACTAACACAAACAGAGGTAGAACAGCTAAACTGACAGATAACAAAAGAAGAGATTGAAAAGATAATCAAAAAACTCCCAAGAAAAAAAGTCCTGGCTCTGACAGCTTCACTGCACGGTTCTACCAGACTTTCAGAGAAGAGGTTACTCCACTACTACTAAAGGTATTTCAGACCATAGAAGAGGACGAAATACTCCCAAACTCATTCTATGAAGCCAGCATATCCCTGATACCAAAATGAGCTGAAGACACCTAAAAAAGAAAATTACAGACCTATGTCCCACATGAGCTGATACGCAACAATCCTCGACAAAATTCTAGCCAATAGAATTCAACAACATGTCAAAAAAATAATTCACCATGACCAAGTGGGATTCATACCAGGTATGCAGGGATGGTTCAACATTAGAAAAACAATTAATGTAATCCACCACATAAAGAAAAAAAAAGACAAGAATCACATGATTTTATCAACTGATGCAGAAAAGGCATTTGACAAATTCAACACCCATTCAGGATAAAAACTCTCAGCAAAATAGGAATTGAAGGAAAATTCCTCCACATAATAAAGGGCATTTATACAAAACCAACGGCCAACATCACCCTAAATGGAGAGAGCCTGAAAACATTCCCCTTGAGATCGGGAACCAGACAAGGATGCCCTTTATCACTGCTGTTATTCAACATTGTGCTAGAGGTTCTAGCCAGAGCAATTAGGCTAGACAAAGAAATAAAGGGCATCCGGATTGGAAAGGAAGAAGAAAAATTATATCTATTTGCAGACGACATGATCTTATACACAGAAAAGCCTAAGGAATCCTCCAGAAAACTATTGAAACTAATAGAAGAGTTCAGCAGAGTATCGGCATACAAGATAGACATAAAAAAATCAGTTGGATTCCTCTACACCAACAAAAAGAACTTCAAAGAGGAAATCACCAAATCAATACCATTTACAGCAGCCCCCAAGAAGATAAAATACTTAGGAATAAATCTTACCAGAGATGTAAAAGACCTTTACAAAGAAAACTGCAAAACATTTCTGCAAGAAAGCAAAAGAGACCTACTTAAGTGGAAAAACATACCTTGCTCATGGACAGGAAGCCTTAAAATTATAAAAATGTCTATGCTGCCCAAAGTGATCTATACATTTAATGCAATTCCAATCCAAATTCCAATGACATTCTTTAATGAAATGGAAAAACAAATCCCCAACTTCATAAGGAAAGGAAAGAGGCCCCAGATGAGTTAAGCATTAATGAAAAAGAAGAACAAAGTGGGAGGCCTTACTCTACCTGATTTTAGGACCTATTATACTGCCATAGTAGTCAAAACAGCCTGCTACTTGTACAAAAGCAGATACATAGACCAACGGAACCGAATTGAGAATCCAGACATAAATCCATCCATACATGAGCAGTTGATATTTGACAAAGGCATGCAAATAGTTAAATGGGGACAAGACAGTCTTTTTAACAAATGGTGCCAGCATAACTGGACATCCAACTGCAAAAAAAAAGAACCAAAATCCGTACCTCACTCCATGTACAAGAACAAGCTCAAAACAGATCAAAGACCTGTGAATAAAATCTGAAACGATAGAGATCATGAAAGGAAAAATAGGGACAACTTTAGGAGCTCTAATACATGGCGTAAACAGTATACAAAAAATTGCTAAAAATACAGAACAAAAACTAGATAACTGGGAGCTCTTAAAAATCAAACACCTACACTCATCCAAAGACTTCAAAAAAGTAAAAAGATTACCTACAGACTGAGAAAACGCTTTTAGCTATGACATTTCTGATCAACACCTGTTCTCTAAAATCTACATGATACTGTAAAAACTCAATTGAAAAAGACAAACAACCCAATTAAAAAAAAGGCAAAAGACACTTCACTAAAGAAGACATTCAGGTAGCTAACAGATACACGAGGAAATTCTCACGATCATTAGCCATTAGAGAAATGCAAACCAAAACTACAACAAGATTCCATCTCACTCCAGCAAGGCTGGCATCAATCCAAAAAGCACAAAACAATAAATGTTGGAGAGGTTGTGGAGAGATTGTAACACTAATACGATGCAAGAGGGAAAGTAAAATGGTACAACCACTTTGGAAATCCATTTGGCGCTTCTTAAAAAGCTAGAAATAGAGCTACCATACGATCCAGCAATCCCACTCCTTGGAATATATCCTAGAGAAATAAGAGCCCTTACATGAACAGATATATGCACTCCCATGTTTATTGCAGCACTGTTTATAATAGCAAAAAGATGGAAGCAACCAAGGTGCCTATCAACGGATGAATGGATAAATAAATTATGGTATAGTCACACAATGGAATAGTATGCATCGATAAAGAACAGTGAGCAATCTGTGAAACATTTCATAACATGGAGGAACCTGGAAGGCATTATGCCGAGTGAAAATAGCCAGTTGCAAAAGGACAAATATTGTATAAGACCACTATTATAAGAACTTGAGAAATACTTTAAACTGAGAAGAAAACACTCTTTTGCGGTTACGAGAGGGGGGAGGGGGGAGGGGGACAGGGGGCATTCACCAATTAGATAGTATAAAAGAACTACTTTAGGTGAAGGGAAAGATAGCACACAATACAGGGGAGGTCAGCACAATTGGACTAAACCAAAAGAAAAGAAGTTTCCTAAATAAACTGAATGCTTCGAAGTTCAGCGTAGCAGGGGCAGTGGTTTGGGGACCATGGTTTCAGGGGACATCTAAGCCAATTGACATAATAAAATCTATTAAGAAAACATTCTGCATCCCACTTTGAAGAGTGGCATCTGGGGTCTTAAACGCTAGCAAGCAGCCATCTAAGATACATCAATTGGACTCAACACACCTGGATCAAAGGAGAATGAAGAACACCAAGGACACAAGGTGATTATGAGCCCAAGAGACAGAAAGGGCCATATGAACCAGAGACTACATCAGCCTGAGACCAGAAGAACTAGATCGTGCCCGGCTACAACCAATGACTGCCCTGACAGGGAACACAATAGAGAACCCCTGAGGGAGCAGGAGAGCAGTGGGATGCAGACCCCAAATTCTCATAGGATCAGACTTAATGGTCTGAATGAGACTGGAAGGACCCTGGTGGTCATGATCCCCAGACATTCTTTTGCCCCAGGACAGGAACCATTCCCGAAGCCAACTCTTCAGACATGGATTGGACTGGACAATGGGTTGGAGAGAGTTGCTGGTGAGGAGTGAGCTTCTTGGATCAGGTGGACACTTGAGACTATGTTAGCATCTCCTGCCGGGAGGGGAGATGAGAGTGTGGAGGGTGTTAGAAGCTGGTGAAAAGCACATGAAAAGAGAGAGTGGAGGGAGAGAGTGGGCTGTCTCATAAGGAGAGTAATTGGGAGTGTGTAGCAAGGTGTACATGGGTTTTTGTGTGAAAGACTGGCTTGATTTGTAAACTTTCACTTAAAGCACAATAAAAATTATTTTTTTTAAAAAAAGCTAGAAATAAAACTACCATAAGATTCAGCAATCCCACTCCTTGGAATATATCCTAGAGAAATTAGAGCCTTTACATGAATAGATATATGCACACCCATGTTCATTGCAGCACTATTTACAATAGCAAAAAGATGGAAGCAACCAAGTTGTCCATAAATGGATGAATGGATAAATAAATTATGGTATTCCACACAATGGAATACTACGCATCGATAAGAACAGTAATGAATCTGTGAAACCTTTCATTACACGGAGGAATCTGGACAGCATTATGCTGAGTGAAATTAGTTGCAAAAGGGCAAATATTCCATAAGATTACTATTATAAGCACTCAAGAAATAGTTTAAACAGAGAAGAAAATATTCTTTGATGGTTTAGAGAGGGGGGAGGTAGAGAGGGTGGGAGAGAGGTATTCTCTAATTAGATAGTAGAAAAGACCTACTTTATGTGATGGGAAAGATAACACAATACAGGCAACGTCAGCGCAACTGGACTAAACCAAAAGCAAAGATGTTTCCAGAATAAACTGAATGCTGTGAAGGTCAGAGGAGCAGGCGCAGGGTTTGGGGACCATGGTTTCAGGGGACATCTAAGTCAATTGGCATAATAAAATCTACTAATAAAACATTCTACATCCCATCTTGGAGAGAGATGTCTGAGGTCTTAAACGCTAGAAGCGGCCATCTAAGATGCATCAATTGGTCTCAACCCACCTGGATCAAAGGAGAATGAATAACACCAAGGACACAAGGTAATTACAAGCGCAAGAGACAGAAAGGGCCACATAAAGCAGAAACTACATCAGCCTGAGACCAGAAGAGCTAGAAGGTGCCCGGCTACAATCGATGAGTGTCCTGACAGGGAATACAACAGAGAACCCCTGAGGGAGCAGGAGAGCAGTGGAATATAGACCGCAACTTCTCATAAAAAGACCAGACTTAATATTCCGAATGAGACTAGAAGGACCCTGGTGGTCATGGCCCCCAGACCTTCTGTGGGCCCAGGACAGGAACCATTCCCAAAGCCAACTCTTCACACAGGGATTGGGCTGGAAAATGGATTGGAGACGGATGTTGGTGAGGCGTGAGTTCTTAGATCAGGTGGACACTTGAGACTATGTTGGCATCTCCTCCCAGGAGGGGAAATGAGAGGGTAGAGGGAGTTAGAAGCTTGTGAAATCTACACGAAAAGAGAGAGTGGAAGGAGGGAGCTGGCTGTCTCATTAGGGGGAGAGCAATTGGCAGTAAGTAGCAAGGTACATATAAGTTTTTGTGTGAGAGACTGACTTGATTTGCAAACTTTCACTTAAAGCGCAATAATTTTTTTTTAATTCTGTTTATCAAAACTACTCAGGATACTGATTTTCTTACTTGCCTTCTCATTTGTTAAAAAAAAAACCCAGTGCAGTCTCATTTGTTAAATATCTCATTAATTCACAAAAAAGTAATTTCAATCTGAGCTGCATTTTGAGTTCACCAACATCCTGGTAATTATTTTTAATTCACAGTCTATAAAAATAGTGCTTTGCTGTTATGTGGTTGTTGAAAAATGCTTGGAGTCATGCATCCACCTGCATCATCTCACAGTTTTTATGTCACACTTATTTAGTTAACCTTTTTTTCCTCTCACGACTCCTGCCAAACTGTTTTGTTATCAACCCCTATATTTTTGTCACTCTAGAAAACCATACTAATAGGGTCATACAATACAAAGCCTTAAGTCTGGCTTCTTTCACTTAGAAAAATGAACTTGTGTTACAGCCATGCTGATTTGTGAATCAAGAATTTATTCCTTTATAATTTTGGATTAGTTTTCCATTATATGGGTATTTCACAGTTTGTTTATCCATTCACCTACCAAAGCACATTAGAATGGTCTCCAGTTTTTGGTGATTATAAATAAAGAGGTTACATGCGTTATCATAGATACATTTTTGTTAATATAAGTCCTCATTTCAATTGGGCAAAACATGTAGGAGTGGGAATGCTGAGTTCCAAGGTAAGTGTATGTTGAACATAATAAGAAACTGTCAAACTTTTCCAAAAAGTCACCCTGCCATTTTGCATTCCACCAGAAGTGTGTGAGAGTTCCTGTTTCTCCACGTTCTCTGCAACATTTTGAGGTTTTTTTTTTTTTTTTTGACTCTAGTAGTTCTAACAGGTAAATGAAACTGTCACATTGTGGTTTTAAGCTTTATATTTTCCTTCTGGACAATGATGCTGAGTGTTTTTTTCTGTGCTTGTTGGTATCAATAAACTGATTTTGACAAGATTTCTCTTTCCATTTTTTTATACATATATTTTTCCTTTATTTTGAGCTTGAGCATTCTTTATATGCTCTGGATATACATCCTTTATCAGAGAAGTGATTTGGGAATGCCCAATTTAATTCTTTGACTTGCTATTTTATTCTCTTCACAGTGTCTTTCACAGAGGAAAGGTTTATAATTTTGATAAAATCCGTTATCAGTTTTGGTTATCCATCATGTTCTTGATGTTATATCTAAAACTTGTTGCTTAATTCAAAGTTACACAATTTTCTCCTGGTTTCTCTTCTTGAATCATTATATTTTTACATACCATTTTGCATGCAAAATCTGGACAACGAATAAGGAAGACCAAATAGGAATTCATACCTTTGAATTATGATGTTGGTAAGAAAAACAAACAAATCTGTCTTGGAAGAAATATAGGCAGAGGGCTCCTTTGAAGTGAGGATGGTGAGACTTGTCACATACTTTGGATGTGTTATCAGGAGTGACCAGTCCCTGGAAAATGACATCATGCTTGCTAAAGGAGAAGGTCAGTGTGCTAGGCCGTGTTCTCTAGAGAAGCAAAACCAGTAAATTGTATAAATAAATATATATAGAGAGAGAGATTTATATCAAGGAAACAGCTCATACAATTGTACAAGCCAGAACATTCCAAGTCCATGGATCAGAATAGAGAATTCTCCTGATTCATGTAGCTTCAGGAGCTGGCAAACCCAAGATCGGTAGGTTGGAGAGCAAGGCTTTCGTTCACAGGCTATGAAGATCAATGAATCTCAAGGTAGAAAGGTAAGCTGCTAGCTCAAGTCCCGGGAACTGGCAGTCAGAGGAACAGGAGTCAGTTGCAGGATTCTGAGAAGGCAAAGGCCAGAACATCCGCTTGTATTCAGATGCATACCGCACACCCAAAGAAACTCCCTTTCAACTGATTGGCTACTCATAGAAGACGCCATCATGGGGTGATCACATATAAACACTGAGAATCATGGCCTAACCAAGTTGACACATAATCTTATCCATCACAGTCAGCAAAAAGAGGAAGACCTTCAGCGAGATGGATTGACAGAGTGGCTACAACAATAGGCTCAAATGTAACAACAATTGTGAGGATGATGCAGGACCAGCATTTCGTTCTGTTGTACGTAGGGTCACTATGAGTTGGAACTGACAGGATAGCATCTAATAACACATATCATTTAGTTATCTTTTCCATTTAGAGTAGTTTTATATATAAAGTGCAAAGTGTGAGTTCATATTAATTTTTTCGTTCATTCTGATTTCTCCCTTTTTTTCCTGTATGAATGACAAATTGCCTAACATCTTTAACAACAAGAATTGTGAGGATGGCACAGGACTGGGTAGTGTTTCCTTCTGTTCTACATAGGATCACTATGAGTTGAAACCGACTTGATGGCACCTAGCAACAAAAACATTTTGGGGGGCACAGTCATCATTGTGAATGCAGAGAATATAGGTGTGACAAGAAATAATATCCTTACCTTCATTAATTTTTTACACTGGCAGGCATATGATGTTTACATTTTTAAACTTCTGATGCATACAGCATTGTCATTTCATACATTATTGTATTTTAATTTTTATTGTGCTTTAAGTGAAAGTTTACAAATGAAGTCAGTCTCTCATACAAAAATTTATATACACCTTGCTATATACTCCTATTTGCTATCCCCCAAATGAGACAGCACAATCCTTCCCTCTAATCTCCATTTTTCATTTGTCCAGGTTCTGACCCCCTCTGCCATCTCATCTCCTCCCAGACAGGAGCTGCCCATGTAGGCTCATATGTCTATTTGATCCAAGAAGCTCAACCTTCACCAGCATCGTTTTCTATCCCGTCGTCCAGTCCAGTCCCTGTTTGAAGAGTTAGCTTTGGGAATGGTTCCAGTCCTGGGTTAACAGAAGGTCTGGGGACCTTCTAGTCTCAGGCCATTAAGTCTGGTCTATTTACGAGAACTTGACTTCTGCATCCCACTGCTCTCATGCTGCCTCAGGGGATCTCTGTTGTGTTCCCTGTCAGGGCAGTCATCAGTTGTAGCTGGGGACCATCTAGTTCTTCTGGTCTCAGGCTGGTATAGTTTCTGGTTTATGTGGCCCTGTCTGTCTCTTGGGCTTGTAATTACCTTGTGTTTTTGGAGTTGTTCATTCTCCTTTGATCCAGGTGGGGTGAGACCAATTGATGCATCTTAGATGCTCACTTGCTAGCGTTTAAGACTCCAGATGCCACTCTCCAAAGTGGGATGCAGAATGTTTTCTTAATAGATTTTATTATGCCAATTGACTTAGATGTCCCCTGAAACCATGGTCCCCATACCCCTGCCCCTGCTACGCTGGCCTTCAAAAGGTTCGGTTTATTCAGGAAACTTCTTTGCTTTTGGTTTAGTCCAGTTGTGCTGACCTCTCCTGTATAGTGTGTTGTCTTTCCCTTCACCTAAAATAGTTCTTATCTACTATCTACTTAGTGAATACTGCTCTTCCTCCCTCCCTCCACCCTCTCTAAACCATCAAGGAATATTTTCTCCTCTGTTTAAATTATTTTTAGAGTTCTTATAATAGTGGTCTCATACAATACTTGTCCTTTTGCAACTAATTTCACTCAGCATAGTGCCTTCCATATTCCTCCATGTTATGAACTGTTTCATGGATTCATCATTGTTCTTTATTGATGCATAGCATTCCATTGTATGACTATACCATAATTTATTTATCCATTCATCTGTTGGTGGACACCTTGGTCACTTCCATCTTTTTGCTATTGTAAACAGTGCTGCTATAAACATGGGTGTGCACATATCTGTTCATGTAACGGCTCTTATTTCTGTAGGATATAGTCCAAGGAGTGGGATTGCTGGATGGTATGGTATTTCTATTTCTAGTTTTTTAAGTAAGTGCCAAATCGACTTCCAAAGTGGTTGTACCATTTTACACTCTCACCAGCAGTGTAGAAGTGTTCCAGTCTCTGCACAACCTCTCCAACATTTACTGTTTTGTGTTTTTTGGATTAATGCCAACCTTGTTGGAGTGAAATGGAATCCCAATGTAGTTTGGATTTGCATTTCTCTAATGGCTAATGATCATTTCCTCATGTGTCTGTTAGCTATCTGAATGTCTTCTTTAGTGAAGTACCTGCTGATATCTTTTGTCCATTTTTAATTGGGTTATTTGTCTTTTTGTAGTTGAGGTTTGCAGTATCATGTAGATTTTAGAGATCAGACACTGATCAGATAGATACGTCATAGCTAAAAACTTTTTCCCAGTCTGTAGGTAATCTTTTTACTCTTTTGGTGAAGTCTTTTTTGGATGAGTATAGGTGTTTGATTTTTGGGAGCTCGCAGTTATCTAGTTTCTCTTCTACATTGTTAGTAATGTTTAGTTTACTGTTTATACCATGCATTAGGGCTCATAGCATTGTCCCTATTTTTTCTCCCATCATCTTTATCATTTTTGACTTGATATTTAGGACTTTGAGGCATTTTGAGTTAGTTTCTGTGGATGGTGTGAGATACGGGTCTTCTTTCTTCTTTTTTTTGCAGATGGATATCCAGTTATGCCAGCACCATTGGCTAAACAGAGTCTTTTCTCCATTTAACTGAGTTTGGGTCTTTGTTAAACATCAGCTGCTCACATGTGGATATATTTATGTTGGGATTCTCAATTCTGTTCCATTGGTCTATGTATCTGTTTTTGTACAAATACCAGGCTGTTTTGACTGTCATCAGGTAGAGTGAGGCCTCCCACTTTGTTCTTCTTTTTCAGCAATGCTTTACTTATCCAGGGCCCTCTTCTCTTCCATATGAAGTTTGTGATTTCTTTCTCCATCTCATTAAAAAATGTTGGAATTTGGGTCAGAATTGCCTTGTGTCTATACATAGCTTTTGGGAGAACAGACATTTTTACAATGTTAAGTCTTCTTATCCATGAGCAAGGTATGTTTTTCCACTTACGAAAGTCTTTTTGGGTTTCTTGCAGTAGTGTCTTGTAGTTTTCTTTGTGTAGGTCTTTTACGTCTCTGGTTGAATTTATTCCTAAGTATTTTATCTTGTCGGGGGCTACTGTAAATGGTTTTGATTTGGTGATTTCTTCTCTGATGTTCTTTTTGTTGGTGTAGAGGAATTCAATTGATTTTTGTATGTTTATCTTGTATCCCAATACTCTGCTGAACTCTTCTATCAGTTTCAGTAGTTTCCTTGAGTATTTTTTGGGTTTTTCTGTGTATAAGATCATGTCATCTGCAAATAGAGTTACTTTTACTTCTTCCTTTCCAATCTGGATGCCCTTCATTTTCTTTTTGTAGCCTAATTGCTCTGGCTAGGACTTCCAGCCCAATGTCGAATAAGACTGGTGATAACGGGCATCCTTGTGTGGTTTCTCTTCTCTAGGAGATTACTTTCAGGCTCACTCAATTTAGGATGATGGTGGCTCTTGGCTTTGTATAAATGCCCTTTATTATGTTGAGGAATTTTCCTTCAATTCCTATTTTGCTGAGAGTTTTTATCCTGAATGGGTTTTGAACTTGTCAAATGCCTTTTCTGCATCAATTGAGAAAATCATGTGATTCTTGTCTTTTTTTTATTTATGTGGTGGATTACATTAATTGTTTTTCTAATGTTGAACCATCCCTGCATACCTGGTATGAATCCCACTTGGTCGTGGTGAATTATTTTTTTGATATGTTGTTGAATTCTTTTGGCTAGAATTTTGTAAAGGACTGTTGCGTATCAGTTCATGAGGGATATATGTCTGTAATTTTCTTTTTTGTGGTGTCTTCAGCTCGTTTTGGTATCAGGGATATGCTGGCTTCACAGAATGAGTTTGGGAGTATTTCGTCCTCTTCTATGGTCTGAAATACCTTTAGTAGTAGTGGAGTAACTTCTTCTCTGAAAGTCTGGTAGCACCGTGCAGTGAAGCTGTCAGAGCCAGGACTTTTTTTGTTGGGAGTTTTTTGATTATCTTTTCAATCTCTTCTTTTCATATCTGTCAATTTCGCAGTTCTACCTGCATTTGTGTTAGTTTAGGTAGACAGTGTGTTTCTAAGAATTCATCCATTTCTTCCAGGTTTTCCAATTTGTTAGAGTACAATTTTTCACAGTAATCTGATATGATTCTTTTAATTTCATCTGGGTCTGTTGTAATATCACCCATCTCATTTCTCATTTGGGTTATTTGTTTCCTGTTTTTCTTTTTTCAGTCTAGCCAAAGGTTTACCAATTTTGTTAATTTTTTCGAATAACCGTCTTTTTGTTTGTTAACTCTTTCAATTGTTTTCTGTTCTCTAATTCATTTAATGCTGCTCTAATTTTTATTATTTGCTTTCTTCTGGTCCCTGAGGGTTTCTTTTTTTTACTCTCTTTCTTTGTGTCCAAGTTGTAGGGACAGTTCTTTGATTTTGGCCCTTTCTTCTTTTTGTATGTTTGCATTTATTGACATAATTGACCTCTGAGCTCTGCTTTTGCTAAATCCCAAAGGTTCTGATAGGAAGTGTTTTCATTCTCATCGGATTCTATGAGTTCGTTTTTTCCATCCTTAATGTCTTCTATAATCCAGTCTTTTTGGAGCAGGGTATTGTTCCATTTCCAAGTATTTGATTTCTTTTCCCTGGTTTTTCTATTTTTGTCTTCTTCTTTTATGGCTTTACGATCTGAGAAGATGCTTTGTAATATTTTGATGTTTTGGATTCTGCTAAGGCTTGCTTTATGACCTAATATGTGGTCTGTTCTAGAGAATATTTCATGTGCACTAGAAAAGAAAGTATACTTTGCAGCTGCTGGGTGGAGTTTTCTGTATGTCTATGAGGTCAAGTTCGTTGATTGTGGCATTTAGAACTTCTGTGTCTTTACTGAGCTTCTTAGTGGATGTCCTATCCTTCACCAAATGTGGTGTGTTGAATCTCCTACTATAATTGCAGAGCTATCTATCTCATTTTTCAATGCTGTTAGAGTTTGTTTATGTATCTTGTGGCCCTGTCATTGGTTCATATGTATTTAATATGGTTATATCTTCCTAGTAAATTGTCCCTTTAATCATTAGATAGTGTATTTCCTTATCCTTTGTGGTGGATTTAACTTTAAAGTCTATTTTGTCAGAAATTAATATTGCCACTCCTGCTCGTTTTTGATTGTTGTTTGCTTGATGTATTTTTCCATCCTTTGAGTTTTAGTTTGTGCCTCTAAGTCTAAGGTGTGTCTCTTGGAGACAGCATATAGCTGGGTTTTTTTTTTATCCAATCTGTGACTCTCTGTCTCTTTATTGGTTCATTTAGTCCATTTACATTCAGTGTAATTATAGGTAGGTATGAATGTAATGTTGTCACTTTGATGCATTTTCTCTATTGTTGTCAGTTTCATTTTCCACTTACTTTTTTGTGCTGAGAACTTTTTCTTTGTAAATTGTGTGTTTGTCTTTTTCGTTGTGGATCAATTTGTTTTTGCTGAGTCTTTATGTTTATCTTGGTTTTTATTTTGAAGTTTGGGATTGTTAGTCTTATTTGTGGTTACCTTAATATTTACCCCTGTTTTTCTAAGTATGAACCTACTTCGTATCTCCCTATATTGCGTTGATTTTCTCTCCATATGGAAGGTCTATGTCTGCTGTATTTCATCCCTCTTTATTGATTATTGTCTTTTACATAATGATGTCAGTGATTCCATGTTTTGAGCATTTTTTTAAAATCTTATTTTATTTTTGTGATTTCCCTATCTTAGTTGATATCAGGATGCTCTGTTCTGTGTCCTTGTGTTGTGTTGATATCTGATATTATTGACTTTCTATCCAGAGAATTCCCTTAAGTATTTCTTGTAGTTTTGGTTTGGTTTTTGCAAATTCTCTAGGCTTGTGTTTATTTCTAAATGACTTAATTTCCCCTTCATATTTGAGAGAGAGGTTTGTTGGATATATGATTCTTGGCTAGCAATTTTTCTCCTTCAGTGCTGTATGTATGTTCATCCCATTGCCTTCTTGTCTGCATGTTTTCTGCCAAGTAGTCGGAACTTATTCCTATTCATTCTGCTTTGTAGGTAACTTTTCATTTATCCCTGGCTGCTCTTAAAATTTTCTCTTTATCTTTGGTTTTGCAATTTTGATTATAATATGTCTTGGTGATTTTCTTTTGGGATCTGCCTTTTATGTGGTTCGATGAGCATCTTGGATAGATATCCTTTCATTTTCCGCCATGTCACAGAAGTTTCCTGCCAACAAATCTTCAATAATTTTCTCTGTATTTTCTGTTATCCCTTCCTCTTCTGGAATTCTAATCACACACAAGTTGTTCTTGATAGAGTCCTACTTGATTCTTCGTGTTTCTTCATGTTTGTAAATTCTTTTATCTGATTTTTCTTCAACTACTTTGGTGCCAAGTGCCTTATCCGCCATCTCCACAATTCTGCATTTCAATTCCTCAATTCTGCGTTTCAATTCCTCAATTCTGCTTCTCTGATTTCCTATTGATTTGTCTAATTCTGTAATTTTATTGTTAGTCTTTTGGGTTTCTGAATGCTGTCTCTCTATGGATTCTTGTAGCTTATTAAATTTTTCATTATGTTCTTGAATAATCTTTTTAATTTCTTCAACTTCATTATCTGTGTGTTCCTTGGCTTTTTTTGTACATTGCCTGATTTCATTCCTGATGTTGTCGCTGAAGTCTTGAAGTGTTCTGTATGTTAATCCTGTGTATTCTACATCTGGCAATTCCAGGATACATCTTCCTCTGGGAGAGACCTTGATTCTCTTTTTTGGGAGTTTCTAGAAGCAATTATGGTCTGCTTCTTTATGTGATTTAGATATCGACTGCTGTCTCTGAGCCATCTGTAAGTTATTGTAATAATTTATTTTATGTTTGCTCACAGTGTCCTTTTTGTTTTGTTTTGTTTCGATATACTCAGATAGGCTACTACAGTACGCTAACTTGGTCATTGGAGCCCTTGAAGCCCTAATGTCCTGTTACCAGATAGTTAGAAGTGTTACTGGGTATTTAAGCCTGTTCTTTAATAGAATCAGCTCAGGTGTCCTGACAGTCAGCCACCTACTGTGTGGTTTAAGCTCTCACCTACTATCTTAGAGGAGTAGTGGTGATGGTTGCATACACTGGTTCCTGGTAGTGGCAGGGGGTCGCACCCTGAGGAGGGTAGAGTGCTGACAGCTTTCCCTCAAGTGTCAGTGAGGATGTAGCGTCTCTGTTCTCTAGAGTGTTCTGTTGGGTGGGCTCTGCACCTGTGCCTTAGGCACCCAATTCTTATATCCGTAAAGACTGGTAAGCACCATTATCCTCAGGCCCCTTTTGGGTGGTGCTATGTGGCATAGATTAAGCCTCAGCCGTCCGGTCTCTACTGTGGATAGGTAAAGGCTCTGTTTAATAAGTAGAGCAGTATCAGACCTCCAAAACCTGTCTCTCCATCACACAGCTGAAACAATTACACTCAGACATCTAATAGATTTGCCTTTGCATTATAATAGCCACCTGGTAGGGAACATAATTTTGAGGTTAATGAATAACTGAACATCATGAATGCATTCTAACAAATATATCTCATCAGTTAAAACTGTATATTGAGGTGTTTATGACATTTTACTTCTTTTGTTGTAGGTTACCCTTGAGTCATGAGATTATTAACCACCTGATAAATCCATTAGAATCCTTCCTACCTATTTAAGGTGGCCTAATGAATCCAGGGTTTCTGATAAATATACTCATTTTTTAATAACTTTTATTAAACTTCAAGTAAACGTTTACAAATCCAGTCTGTCACATATAAGTTTACATACATCTCACTCCCTACTCCCACTTACTCTCCCCCTCTTGAGTCAGCCCTTCCAGTCTCTCCTTTCTTGACAATTTTGCCTGCTTCCCTCTCTCTCTAGCCTCCCATCCCCCCTCCAGACAAGAGTTGCCAACACAATCTCAAGTGTCCACCTGATATAATTAGCTCACTCTTCATCAGAGTCTCTCTCCCACCCGCTGACCAGTCCCTTTCATGTCTGATGAGTTTTCTTCGGGGATGGTTCCTGTCCTCCAGTCTCAGTCAGACCATTAAGTTTGGTCTTTTTATGAGAATTTGGGGTCTGCATCCCACTGATCTCCTGCTCCCTCAGGGGTCCTCTGCTGTGCTCCCTGTCAGGGCAGTCATCGATTGTGGCCAGGCACCAACTAGTTCTTCTGGTCTCAGGATGATGTAGGTCACTGGTTCATGTGGCCCTTTCTGTCTCTTGGGCTCTTAGTTGTCGTGTGGCCTTGGTGTTCTTCATTTTCCTTTGCTCCAGGTGGGTTGAGACCAATTGATGCATCTTAGATGTCCGTTTGTTAGCATTTAAGACCCCAGACACCACATTTCAAAGTGGGATGCAGAATGATTTCATAATAGAATTATTTTGCCAATTGACTTAGAAGTCCCCACAAACCATGTTCCCCGGACCCCCGCGCTTGCTCCGCTGACCTTTGAAGCATTCATTTTATCCCGGAAACTTCTTTGCTTTTGGTCCAGTCCAATTGAGCTGACCTTCCATGTATTGAGTGTTGTCTTTCCCTTCACCTAAAGCAGTTCTTATCTACTGATTAATCAATAAAAAACCCTCTCCCACCCTGCCTCCCTCCCACCCTCGTAACCACAAAAGTATGTGTTCTTCTCAGGTTTACTATTTCTCAACATCTTATAATAGTGGTCTTATACAATATTTGTCCTTTTGCCTCTGACTAATTTCGCTCAACATAATGCCTTCCAGGTTCCTCCATGTTATGAAATGTTTCAGAGATTCGTCACTGTTCTTTATCGATGCGTAGTATTCCATTGTGTGAATATACCACAATTTATTTACCCATTCATCCGTTGATGGACACCTTGTTTGCTTCCAACTTTTTGCTATTGTAAACAGAGCTGCGATAAACATGGGTGTGCATATATCTGTTTGTATGAAGGCTCTTGTATCTCTAGGGTATATTCCTAGGAGTGGGATTTCTGGGTTGTATGGTAGTTCTATTTCTAACTGTTTAAGATAACGCCAGATAGATTTCCAAAGTGGTTGTATCATTTTACATTCCTACCAGCAGTGTATGAGAGTTCCAATCTCTCCGCAGCCTCTCCAACATTTATTATTTTGTATTTTTTGGATTAATGCCAGCCTTGCTGGTGTGAGATGGAATCTCATCGTAGTTTTCATTTGCATTTCTCTAATGGCTAATGATCGAGAGCATTTTCTCATGTATCTGTTGGCTGCCTGAATATCTTCTTTAGTGACATGTGTGTTCATATCCTTTGCCCACTTCTTGATTGGGTTGTTTGTCTTTTTTTGGTTGAGTTTTGACAGAATCATGTAGATTTTAGAGATCAGGCTCTGGTCGGAGATGTCATAGCTGAAAATTCTTTCCCAATCTGTAGGTGGTCTTTTTACTCTTTTGGTGAAGTCTTTAGATGAGCATAGGTGTTGGATTTTTAGGAGCTCCCAGTTATCGGGTTTCTCTTCATCATTTTTGGTAATGTTTTGTATTCTGTTTATACCTTGTATTAGGGCTCCTAGGGTTGTCCCAATTTTTTCTTCCATGATCTTTATCGTTTTAGTCTTTATGTTTAGGTCTTTGATCCACTTGGAGTTAGTTTTTGTGCATGATGTGAGGTATGGGTCCTGTTTCATTTTTTTACAAATAGATATCCAGTTATGCCAGCACCATTTGTTAAAAAGGCTGTGTTTTCCCCAGTTAATTGACACTGGTCCTTTGTCAAATATCAGCTGCTCATTCGTGGATGGATCTAAGTCTGGGTTCTCAATTCTGTTTCATTGGTCTATGTGTCTGTTGTACCAATACCAGGCTGTTTTGACTACTGTGGCTGTATAATAGGTTCTGAAGTCAGGTAAGGTGAGGCCTCCCACTTTCTTCTTCTTTTTCAGTAGTGCTTTGCTTATCCGGGGCTTCTTTCCCTTCCATATGAAATTGGTGATTTGTTTCTCTATCCCCTTAAAATATGACATTGGAATCTGGATCGGAAGTGCGTTAAATGTATAGATGGCTTTTGGTAGAATAGACATTTTTACTATGTTAAGTCTTCCTATCCATGAGCAAGGTATGTTTTTCCACTTAAGTATGTCCTTTTGAATTTCTTGTAGTAGAGCTTTGTAGTTTTCTTTGTATAGGTCTTTTACATCTTTGGTAAGATTTATTCCTAAGTATCTTATCTTCTAGGGGGCTACTGTGAATGGTATTGATTTGGTTATTTCCTCTTCGGTGTTCTTTTTGTTGATGTAGAGGAATCCAAGTGATTTTTGTATGTTTATTTTATAACCTGAGACTCTGCCAAACTCTTCTATTAGTTTCAGTAGTTTTCTGGAGGATTCCTTAGGGTTTTCTGTGTATATAATCATGTCATCTGCAAATAGTGATAACTTTACTTCTTCCTTGACAATCCAGATACCTTTTATTTCTTTGTCTAGCCTAATTGCCCTGGCTAAGACTTCCAACACGATGTTGAATAAGAGCGGTGATAAAGGGCATCCTTGTCTGGTTCCCGTTCTCAAGGGAAATGCTTTCAGGTTCTCTCCATTTAGAGTGATATTGGCTGTTGGCTTTGCATAGATGCCCTTTATTATGTTGAGGAATTTTCCTTCAATTCCTATTTTGGTAAGAGTTTTTATCATGAGCGGGTGTTTGACTTTGTCAAATGCCTTTTCTGCATCAATTGATAAGATCATGTGGTTTTTGTCTTTTGTTTTATTTATGTGATGGATTACATTAATGGTTTTTCTGATATTAAACCAGCCTTGCATGCCTGGTATAAATCCGACTTGGTCAGGGTGAATTATTTTTTTGATGTGTTGTTGGATTCTATTGGCCACAATTTTGTTGAGGATTTTTGCATCAATGTTCATGAAGGATATAGGTCTATAATTTTCTTTTTCTGTAATGTCTTTACCTGGTTTTGGTATCAGGGAGATGGTGGCTTCACAGAATGAGTTGGGTAGTATTCTGTCATTTTCTATGCTTTGGAATACCTTTAGTAGTAGTGGTGTTAACTCTTCTCTGAAAGTTTGGTAGAACTCTGCAGTGAAGCCATCCGGGCCAGGGCTTTTTTTGTTGGGAGTTTTTTGATTACCGTTTCAATCTCTTTTTTTGTTATGGGTCTATTTAGTTGTTCTACTTCTGAATGTGTTAGTTTAGGTAGGTAGTGTTTTTCCAGGAATTCATCCATTTCTTCTAGGTTTTCAAATTTGTTAGAGTACAATTTTTCATAATAATCTGAAATGATTCTTTTAATTTCAGTTGGTTCTCTTGTGATGTGGTCCTTCTCATTTCTTATTCGGGTTATTTGTTTCCTTTCCTGTATTTCTTTAGTCAGTCTAGCCAATGGTTTATCAATTTTGTTAATTTTTTCAAAGAACCAGCTTTTGGCTTTGTTAATTCTTTCGATTGTTTTTCTGTTCTCTAATTCATTTAGTTCAGCTCTAATTTTTATTATTTGTTTTCTTCTGGTGCCTGATGGATTCTTTTGTTGCTCACTTTCTATTTGTTCAAGTTGTCGGGACAGTTCTCTGATTTTGGCTCTTTCTTCTTTTTGTATGTGTGCATTTATTGATATAAATTGGCCTCTGAGCACTGCTTTTGCTGTGTCCCAGAGATTTTGATAGGAAGTATTTTCATTCTCGTTGCTTTCTATGAATTTCCTTATTCCCTCCTTGATGTCTTCTATAACCCAGTCTTTTTTCAGGAGGGTATTGTTCATTTTCCAAGAATTTGATTTCTTTTCCCTAGTTTTTCTGTTATTGATCTCTAGTTTTATTGCCTTGTGGTCTGAGAAGATGCTTTGTAATATTTCGATGTTTTGAACTCTGCAAAGGTTTGTTTTATGACCTAATATGTGGTCTATTCTAGAGAATGTTCCATGTGCGCTAGAAAAAAAAGTATATTTTGCAGCAGTTGGGTGGAGAGTTCTGTATAAGTCAATGAGGTCAAGTTGGTTGATTGTTGTAATTAGATCTTCCGTGTCTCTGTTGAGCTTCTTACTGGATGTCCTGTCCTTCTCCGAAAGTGGTGTGTTGAAGTCTCCTACTATAATTGTGGAGGTATCTATCTCGCTTTTCAATTCTGTTAAAATTTGATTTATGTATCTTGCAGCCCTGTCATTGGGTGCATAAATATTTAATATGGTTATGTCTTCCTGATCAATTGTCCCTTTTATCATTATATAGTGTCCTTCTTTATCCTTTGTGGTGGATTTAAGTCTAAAGTCTATTTTGTCAGAAATTAATATTGCTACTCCTCTTCTTTTTTGCTTATTGTTTGCTTGATATACTTTTTCCATCCTTTGAGTTTTAGTTTGTTTGTGTCTCTAAGTCTAAGGTGTGTCTCTTATAGGCAGCATATAGATGGATCGTGTTTCTTTATCCAGTCTGTGACTCTCTGTCTCTTTATTGGTGCATTTAGTCCATTTACATTCAGGGTAATTATAGATAAATAAGTTTTTAGTGCTGTCATTTTGATGCCTTTTTATGTGTGTTGTTGACAATTTCATTTTTCCACACACTTTTTTGTGCTGAGGCGTTTTTCTTAGTAAATTGTGAGATCCTCATTTTCATAGTGCTTGACTTTATGTTAGTTGAGTCGTTACGTTTTTCTTGGTTTTTATCTTGAGTTATAGAGTTGTTATACCTTTTTGTGGTTACCTTATTATTTACCTCTATTTTTCTAAGTAAAAGCCTAACTTGTATTGTTCTATATAGCCTTGTATCACTCTCCATACGGCAGTTCAATGCCTCCTGTATTTAGTCCCTCTTTTTGATTATTGTGATCTTTTACCTATTGACTTCCATGATTCCCTGTTATGTGTATTTTTTTTAATTAATCTTAATTTGTTTGTTTTTGTGATTTCCCTATTTGGGTTGATATCAGGACGATCTGTTTTGTGACCTTGTGTTGTGCTGATATCTGATATTATTGGTTCTCTGACCAAACAATATCCTTTAGTATTTCTTGTAGCTTTGGTTTGATTTTTGTAAATTCTCTAAACTTGTGTTTGTCTGTAAATATCTTAATTTCGCCTTCATATTTCAGAGAGAGTTTTGCTGGATATATGATCCTTAGCTGGCAGTTTTTCTCCTTCAGTGTTCTGTATATGTCGTCCCATTCCCTTCTTGCCTGCATGGTTTCTGCTGAGTAGTCAGAACATATTCTTATTGATTCTCCCTTGAAGGAAACCTTTCTTTTCTCCCTGGCTGCTTTTAAAATTTTCTGTTTATCTTTGGTTTTGGTGAGTTTGATGATATATGTCTTGGTGTTTTTCTTTTTGTATCAATCTTAAATGGGGTTCGATGAGCATCTTGGATAGCTATCCTTTCGTCTTTCATGATGTCAGGGAAGTTTTGTGTCAGGAGTTCTTCAACTATTTTCTCTGTGTTTTCTGTCCCCCCTCCCTGTTCTGGGACTCCAGTCACCTGCAGGTTATCCTTCTTGATAGAGTCCCACAGAATTCTTAGGGTTTCTTCATTTTTTAAAATTCTTTTATCTGATTTTTTTTCAGCTATGTTGGTGTTGATTCCCTCGTCCTCCAGATGTCCCAGTCTGCATTCTAATTGCTCGAGTCTGCTCCTCTGACTTCCTAGTGTGTTGTCTAATTCTGTTATTTTATTGTTAATCTTTTGGATTTCTACATGCTGTCTCTCTATGGATTCTTGCAACTTATTAATTTTTCCAGTATGTTCTTGAATAATCTTTTTGAGTTCTTCAACAGTTTTATCAGTGTGTTCCTTGGCTTTTTCTGCAGTTATTCTAATTTCATTTGTGATATCATTAAGCATTCTGTAAATTAGTTTTTTATATTCTGTATCTGATAATTCCAAGATCGTATCTTCATTTGGGAAAGATTTTGATTCTTTTGTTTGGGGGGTTAGAGAAGCTGTCACGGTCTGCTTCTTTAAGTGGTTTGATATGGATTGTTGTCTCCGAGCCATCACTGGGAAACTAGTTTTTCCAGAAAATCCGCTGCGTCCAGTCCAAATCCCTGCGGGACGGTTCCCCGGCTCGGATGCTGCTCTTTCTGCTCCAAGATCAGTCACTGCCTCCCGGGGACTTGTCCTACCGGCTGCGTCCCACGCCGCCCGTGGAACCGGCTGGTCCCCCTCCCGGGGTTAGTTCAGGAGGATGGAGCAGGTCTCTGTGCTTGTGCCGTACCTGACTGGTACGCTGGCTCCAGGCTCTGGAAACAATCGCTGCTTCCCCGTATTAGTTCGTTCTCCGTCTCTAAATCTGTGTTTGTTGTTCAGGGTTCGTAGATTGTTATGTATGTGATCGATTCACTTGTTTTTCCGTGTCTTTGTTGTAAGACGGATCCGAGGTAACGTCTGCCTAGTCCGCCATCTTGGCTCCGCCTAAATATACTCATTTTAATACAATGAGCTCAGTGTAAAATCATGTGTTTCCTTCCCTGACTTTTGTTATGAGAATCCATTTCAAAATAATTTTTCATATTTATTATCAAATTAATGAGCAAAATATTGTAAAGCTTTTAATATCTTTGCTCTCCTTCTAAGTAAGAATTTTTCATCCCATGGATAATGGCAGGCCTGATACATGTTATACACTAAAAGACAGTCCAGGAGTGGTAAATACACTCATAAGAAGAATTTTAAAGGTAACTACTTCAGGTGAGGTAATCAGTGGGTCCTAAATAATGCATGACCAATCTCATGAGGTAGAGGAAGAGGGATGCTTCTGTTGGCAAAGGAGGTTGGGTGGAACTTTTAGATTCAGGTACGCAGAGTCATTGAAATTCGCAGAGACAGTGTCATCTCAATTCAAAATTCTTCCATCCATTTGTTGATTCATTTAAAAAACATTTTACTGACTGAGTGATCTATATCAAGCCATTTGGCAGGCAATTCTGAGCAAAACGTTCGCTTTGCTCACAAAATGCTCGTAACTTATCAAGAGAAAAGATGTTTCAGTACTTTGTAAAAATTGCTATCTTTTTGATAATCATACCACTAGGCTTGTCGTTCTACTAGGCTTGTGTCATCCTAAATAACCACTTGTGAAAAAAAATTAGACAGTGAAAAACTTATGAATAGCAGCTGAACATTGTCTCATATAATGCTGGAAGATTGGAAGGCCCTCAGGTTGGAAGACACTCAGAGTATGACTGGGGAAAAGCTGCCTCCTCAAGGTACACTCGACCTTAATGACGTAGATGGAGTCAAGTTTTCAGGACCTTCATGTGCTGGTATGGCATGACTCAGAATTAGAAGAACCAGCTGCGAACATCCACTAATAATCAGTACGGAATTTATGAAATATGAATCTAGGGAAATTGAAAGTCATCAGAAATTATATGAAATGTATAAAGATCAATATCCTAGGCATTAGTTAGCTGAAAAGGACTAGTAGTTGCCGTTTGGGTTAAGGCAATCGTAGGGTCTCCTGTGCCAGGGATGACAAATTAAAGAGGAACAGCATCACTTTCATCTTCAAAAAGAACATTTCAAGATCTGTCCTGAAGTACAATGCTGTCAGTAATAGAAAAATATCGACATGCCTACAAGGAAGACCAGTTAATACGACTATTATTCGAATTTAAGAATCAACCACTAAGGCCAAAGATGAGGAAATTGAAGATTTTTACCGATTTCCAAATCTAAAATTGATCAAACATACTGGTAATTACTGGTGATTGAAATGCGAAAGTTGGAAACAAAGAAGGATTGATCAATAGTTGGAATATGTGGCTTTGGTGATAGAAATGACACCAGAGATCCTGTGATAGAGTTTTGCAAGACCAACAACTTCTGCACAGCAATTATCTTTCTTTCAATAACATAAATTGCAACTATACACATGGTTCTCACCAGACAGATTGCACAGGAATCAAATTGACTACATCTGTACAAAGAGGTAATGGAAAAGCTCAATATCATCAGTCAGAACAAGGCCAGGGGCTGACTTCAGAACAGATCATCAACTGCTCATATATAAGTTCACGTTGAAGCTGAAGAAAATTAGAGCAAATCCACAAAAGCCAAAATACCTTGAGTATCTTGCCTGAATTTAGACACCATTCTAAGAATAGATTTGATGCACTGAACACTAATGACTGAAGACCAGACAAGTTGTGGAATGACATTAAGGACATGAGACAGGAAGAATGCAAAAGATCATTAAAAAGGAAAGACCACTCCAACAAGGCTGGCATTATTCCAAAAAGCACAAAATAATAAATGTTGGAGAGGCTGCGGAGAAATTGAAACTCTTAAACACTGCTGGTGGGAATGTAAAATGGTACAACCACTTGGGAAATCTATCTGGCGTTATCTTAAACAGTTAGAAATAGAACTACCATACAACTCCAAAATCCCACTCCTCGGAATATACCCTAGAGATACAAGAGCCTTCACACAAACAGATATATGCACGCCCATGTTGATCGCAGCTCTGTTTACAATAGGAAAAAGCTGGAAGCAACCAAGGTGTCCATCAACGGATGAATGGTTAAATAAATTGTGGTATATTCACACAATGGAATACTACACATCGATAAAGAACAGTGAGGAATCTGTGAAACATTTCATAACATGGAGGAACCTGGAAGGCATTATGTTGAGTGAAATTAGTCAGAGGCAAAAGGACAAGTATTGTACAAGACCACTATTATAAGAACTTGAGAAATAGTATAAACTGAGAAGAACACATACTTTTGTGGTTATGAGGGGAGGAGGGAGGGAGGGTGGGAGAGGGTTTTTTACTGATTAATTAGCAGATAAGAACTGCTTTAGGTGAAGGGAAGGACAATACTCAATACAGGGAAGGTCAGCTCAGCTGGACGGGACCAAAACCAAAGAAGTTTCCGGGATAAACTGAATGCTTCAAAGGTCAACGGAGCAAGGGCAGGGGTTTGGGGACCATGGTTTAAGGGGACTTCTAAGTCAATTGGCAGAATAATTCTATTATGAAAACATTCTGCATCCCACTTTGAAATGTGGCGTCTGGGGTCTTAAATGCTAACAAGCGGCCATCTAAGATGCATCAATTGGTCTCAACCCACCTGGAGCAAAGGAGAATGAAGAACACCAAGGTCACACGATAACTTAGAGCCCAAGAGACAGAAAGGGCCACATGAACTAGAGTCCTACATCATCCTGAGACGAGAAAAACTAGTTGGTGCCTGGCCACAACCGATGACTGCCCTGACAGGGAGGACAACAGAGAACCCCTGAGGGAGAAGGAGATCATTGGGATGCAGACCCCAAATTCTCACAAAAAGACAGTACTTAATGGTCTGATTGAGACTAGAGGGACCCCAGCGGTCATGGTCCCCAAGCCTTCTGTTGGCCCAGGACAGGAACCATTCCCGAAGACAACTCGTCAGACATGAAAGAGAATGGACAGTGGGTAGGAGAGAGATGCTGATGAAGAGTGAGCTATTTCTATCAGGTGGGCACTTGAGATTGTGTTGGCATCTCCTGTCCAGAAGGGGGATGGGAGGATAGAGAGAGTTGGAAGCTGGCAAAATTGTCAGGAGAGACTGGAAGGGCTGACTCATTAGGGTGAGAGCAAGTGGGAATACGGAGTAAGGTGTATATAAACTTATATGTGACAGCCTGACCTGATTTGTAAACGTTCACTTGAAGCTCAATAAAAGTTAATAAAAAAAAGGAAAGACCAAAATGGACGTCAGAAGAGACTCTGAAACTTGCTCTTGAATTTTGAGTAGCTGAAATGAATGGAAGGAATGATGAAGTAAAATAGTTGAACAGAAGATTTCAAAGGGTGGCTTGAGAAGACATAGTAAAGTATTACAGGGAAATGTACCAAGACATGGTATTAGAAACCAAATGGAAAGAACACACTCAGCATTTCTCAAACTGAAAGAACTGCAGAATAAATTCAAGCCTTGAGTTGGAATATTGAAGGATTCTGCTGGGAAAATACTGAACAATGGAAGAAGCATCAAAAGAAGATGGAAGAGAATACACAGAGCCACTGTACCAAAAAGAATTGGTCAATGATCAACCATTTTAGGAGGCAGGATATGGCCAAGAACCAATTGTAGTGAAGGAAGAAGTCCAAGCTGTACTGAAGGCATTAAGAAAAAAAGGGTCCAGGAATTAAGGACTACCAGTTGAGTTGTTTCAACAAATGGTTGCAGCACTAGAGGTGTTCACCTGTCTATGCCAAGAAATTTGGAAGACAGCTACCTGGCCAAACAAAAGTGCCCATTCCAATGAACGGTGATCCCACAGAAAGTGGAAATTATCAAACAATATCATTAATATCACACACAAGTAAAATTTTGCTGAAGATCATTCAAAAACAGTGGCGACAGTACATTATGGGAACTGGCAAAAATTCAAACTGGATTAAGAAGAGGACATAAAACAAGGGTTATCGTTGCTGTGTAGATCATAAAAAATTATGGATAACACTACAATGAAAGGGAATTCCAGAACAATTAATTGTGCTTATAAGGAAACTGTACATGGACCAAGAGGCAGTTGTTTGAACAGAACAAGGGGATTCAGCAAGGTTTAAAATCAGAAAAGGTGTATATTAGAGTCATATCCTTTCACCATATTTATTGAATCTGTATGCTGAGCAAATAATCCAAGAAGATGGAGTATATTAAGAATATTGTGACATCTGGATTGGAGGAAGAATCATTAACAACCTGTGATATGCAGAGGACATGATCTTACTTGCTGAAAGCCAAGAGGACTTCAAGCACTTACTGATGAATATCAAAGACTAGAGACTTCAGTATGGATTACACCTCAAAATAAAAAACAACAAAAAAACCCAAATCCAAAAATCTTCACAACTGGACCAATTAGCAGTATCATGATAAATGGAGAAAAGATTGAAGTTGTCATGGATTTCATTTTACTTGGATTCACAATCAATGCCCATGGAAGCAGCAGTCAAGAAATCAAAGGATGCATTGTACTGGGAATATCTGCTGCAAAAGACCTCTTTAAAGTGTTCAAAAGCAAAGGTCTTACTTTAAGGACCAAGATGTGTCTGACCCAAGCCATAGTATTTTAAATCACCTCATATGCAAACGAAAGCGGGACGATGAATAAGGAAGATCAAAGAAGATTTGATGACTTTGAATTATGGTGTTGGCAAAGAATACCACGGACTGACAGAAGAATGAACAAATCCTTCTTGGAAGAAGTTCAGCCAGAATGTCCCTTAGAAGCAAGCATGGTGACACATTATCTCAAGTACTTTGGACATGTTATCAGGTGGGACCAGTACCTTGAGAAGGACATCATGCTTGGAAAAGTAGAGGGTCAGAGAAAAAGAAGATTCTCAACTAGATGGATTGACACAGCAGCTGCAAAAATGGGCTCAAACATAGCGGTGATTTTGTGAATGGGGAAAGATAGGCTGTGTTTCCTTCTGTTGTACGTTATGTCGCTATGAGTCGCAACCAACTGATGGTAACTAACAACACCACAAATATTTGTTCTCAAGTACTTGGTTGGGCAACAATCTAGCTAACGGAATCTTAATATACTGCGTAATGGAGTCCAGAACATGTTTCCTGTTTGAGATAAAACCTCTGATCAGAAGAATTATTCATAAAGATTCACAGTAGTGAAACATCAGAATCTTGTTGACGTGTCATATAGTGTTTAAATCATTTCTAGTTATCTGTTGGAATAATGTCCCCTCAGGTTTGTATTTAAAGCAATTTACAATTTTTAGCTTGTCATTATTATATGTAATCGGTAGGTCCTCAACACCAGTCTCCATAAGAGATTACTTTTTCTTCCTTCCTTTTATTTTAATTAACTTCCTTGAGTCTCTTATGAACAAACTGATAAAACTGTAGCAATTGTGGAATTTCGTGCACAATTGCAAACATAGTCATTCTTTGTTATGAAAAGTGGGTTCCTTTAATTTGAGAGCGTTCCTAAAATATTCTTCTCTTAGAAAAGCATATTTTTATTTAAGTTTAAATAATTAAGGAAAAAAAATCCAGAAAAAAATTCTATCTGGCAATTAGCATATTCTAATTGAGCTATCTATAGTATCTTGGCCCTGTGATTTTTGTAGCATATGTGAAATTGGGAAATATTAACAGATGGGTATACTTTCCCAATTGCCCCTCTGATTTAAATCCTTCTCAAGAAAAACACTGGAATTAAAGTTCTTATTCAAAGAATTGAATGTTTTCTATTACAAAAACAATAATATTCATCATTTATTGTTTGACTTTTGTTTATGCCATATGCCCTTAGGGGAAAAAGAGTATCAACACTCCCTGCAAACGGCAAGTCACTTGTAATTTGGAATAAATGTCTAGATAATAAAATTAGACAACTCTACAAATACAACGGTAATTACCATTGACATCTCAGGCATCACATATTTTCTATATGTAGATGCAGTACTCAAAGCTGCCGGAATATACAGGGATACATATAAACAGTAGCATGATAGATTTTTAAAAAATAATTTTTATTCTTCTTTAAGTGAAAGTTTACAAATCAAGTCAGTCTGTCACATGTAAGCTTATATACACCTTACTTCCTACTCCCATTTAACCTCCCCCTAATGAGCCAGCCCGCTCCCTCCTTCCAGTCTCTCCTTTCATGACTATTTTTCCAGTTTCTAACCCTCTCTACCCTCCTATCTCCCCTCCAGACAGGAGATGCCAACACAGTCTCAAGTGTCCACCTGATACGAATAGCTCACTCTTCGTCGGCATCTGCCTCCAACCCATTGTTCTGTCCCTTCTATGTCTGATGAGTTGTCTTTGGGAATGGTTCCTGTCCTGGGCCAACAGAAGGTTTGGGACCATGACCTCTGGGATTCCTCTAGTCTCAGTCAGACCATTAAGTCTGGTCTTTTTATGAGAATTTGGGGTCTGCATCCCACTGTTCTCCTGCTCCCTCAGGGGTTCTCTGTTGTGCTCCCTGTCAGGGCAGTCATCGGTTGTGGCCAGGCACCATCTAGTTCTTCTGGTCTCAGGATGATGTAAGTCTCTAGTTAATGTGGCCCTTTCTGTCTCTTGGGCTCATAGTTATCATGTGACCTTGGTGTTCTTCATTCTCCTTTGATCCAGGTGGGTTGAGACCAATTGATGCATCTTAGATGGCCGCTTGTTAGCATTTAAGACCCCAGATGCCACACTTCAAAGTGGGATGCAGAATGTTTTCATAATAGAATTATTTTGCCAATTGATTTAGAAGTCCTCTTAAGCCGTAGTCCCCAGATCCCCGCCCTTGCTCTGCTGACCTTTGAAGCATTCAGTTTATCCCGGAAACTTCTTTGGTTTTGGTCCACTCCATTTGAGCTGAAATTCCCTGTATTGAGTATTGTCCTTCCCTTCACCTAAAATAGTTCTTATCTACTAGCTAATTAGTAAATAACCATCTCCCATCCTCCCTCCCTCCCCCATCTCGTAACCACAAAAGTATGTGTTTTTCTCAGTTTATACTATTTCTCAAGATCTTATAATAGTGGTCTTATAAAATGTATTTATTTTTATACAATATTTGTCCTTTTGCATCTGACTAAGTTCATTCAGCATAATGCCTTCCAGGTTCCTCCACGTTCTAAAATGTTTCACCGATTCTTCACTGTTCTTTATCGATGCGTAGTATTCCATTGTGTGAATACACCATAATTTATTTAACCATTCATCCATTGATGGACACCTTGGTTGCTTCCAGCTTTTAGCTATCGTAAACAGTGCTGCAATAAACATGGTGTGCATATATCTGTTCATTTAAAGGCTCTTATTAGTCTAGGGTATATTCCGCGGAGTGGGATTTCTGGGTTGTATGGTAGTTCTATTTCTAACTTTTTAAGAAAACGCCAGATAGATTTCCAAAGTGATTGTACCATTTTACATTCCCACCAGCAGTGTATAAGAGTTCCAATCTCTCCGCAGCCTCTCCAACATTTATTATTTTGTGTTTTTTGGATAAATGCCAGCCTTGTTGGAGTGAGATGGAATCTCTTCATAGTTTTAATTTGCATTTCTCTAATGGCTAATGATCGTGAGCATTTTCTCATGGATCTGTTAGCTGCCTAAATACCTTCTTTAGTGAAGTGCATGTTTATATCCTTTGCCCACTTTTTGATTGGGTTGTCTTTTTGCGGTTGAGCTTTAACAGAATCATACCGATTTTAGAGATCAGGCGCTGGTCGGAGATGTCATAGCTGAAAATTTTTTCCTATCTGTAGGTGGTCTTTTTCTTCTTTTGGTGAAGTCTTTAGATGAGCATAGGTGTTCGATTTCTAGGATCTCCCAGTTATCTGGTTTCTGATCGTCATTTTTGGTAACGTTTTGTATTCTGTTTATGCCTTGTATTAGGGCTCCTAGGGTTGTCCCTATTTTTTCTTCCATGATCTTTATCGTTTTAGACTTCATGTTTAGTTCTTTGATCAACTTGGAGTTACTTTTTGTGCATGGCGTGAGGTTTGGGTCCTGTTTCATTTTTTTGCCAATGGATATCCAGTTATGCTAGCACCATTTGTTAAAAAGACTATCTTTTCCCCAGTTAACTGACACTGGGCCTTTGTCAAATATCAGCTGCTCATATGTGGGTGGATTTATATCTGGGTTCTCAATTCTGTTCCACTGGTCTATGTGTCTGTTGTTGTACCAATACCAGGCTGTTTTGACTACTGTGGCTGTGTAATAGGTTCTAAAATCAGGTAGAGTGAGGCCTCCCACTTTCTTCTTCTTTTTCAGTAATGCTATACTTATCTGGGACTTCTTTCCCTTCCATATGAAGTTGCTGATTTGTTTCTCCATCATATTGAAAAATATCATTGGAATTTGGATAGGAAGTGCATTGTATGTATAGATGGCTTTTGGTAGAATAGACATTTTTACTATGTTAAGTCTTCCTATCCATGAGCAAGGTACGTTTTTCCACTTATGTAGGTCCCTTTTAGTTTCTTAAAGTAGTAAATTATACTTTTCTTTGTATAGGCCTTTTACATGTTTGGTAAGATTTATTCCTAAGTATTTTATCTTCTTGGGTGCTACTGTAAATAGCATTGATTTGGTGATTTCCTCTTTGATGAACTTTTTGTTGGTGTAGAGAAATCCAACTGATTTTTGTATGTTTATCCTGTATTCCGATAGTCTCCTGAACTCTTCTATTAGTTTCAGTAGTTTTCTGGAGGATTCCTTAGAGTTTTCTGTGTATAAGATCATGTCATCTGCAAATAGAGATAATTTTACTTCTTCCTTGCAATGTGGATGCCCTTTATTTCTTTGTCTAGCCTAACTGCTCTGGCTAGAACCTCTAGCACAATGTTGAATAAGAGCGGTGATAAAGTGCATCCTTGTCTGGTTCCCGTTCTCAAGGGAAATGCCTTCAAGCTCTCTCCATTTAGAATGATGTTGGCTGTTGGCTTTGTATATAGATGCCCTTTATTATGTTGAGGAATTTTCCTTCAATTCCTATTTTGTTGAGAGTTTTTATCACGAATGGGTGTTGGACTTTGTCAAATGCATTTTCTGCATCAATTGATAAGATCATGTGGTTTTTGAATTTTGTTTTATTTATATGGTGGATTACATTAACGGTTTTTCTAATATTAAACCAGCCTTGCATACCTGGTATAAATCCCACTTGGTCGTGGTGTATTATTTTTTTGATATGTTATTGAATTCTGTTGGCTAGAATTTTGTTGAGGATTATTGCATCTATGTTCATGAGGGATATAGGTCTGTAATTTTCTTTTTTTGTAATGTCTTTACCAGATTTTGGTATCAGGGAGATGGTGGCTTCATAGAATGTGTTGGGTAGTATTCTGTCATTTTCTATGCTTTGAAATACCTTTAGTAGTAGTGGTGTTAACTCTTCTCTGAAAGTTTGGTAGAACTCTGCAGTGAAGCCTTCCGGGCCAGGGCTTTTTTTTTCTTGGGAGTTTGTTGATTATCGTTTCAATCTCTTTTTTTGTTATGGGTCTATTTAGTTGTTCTACTTCTGAATGTGTTAGTTTAGGTAGGCAGTGTTTTTCTAGGAATTCATCCAGTTCTTCTAGGTTTGCAAATTTGTTAGAGTACAATTTTTCGTAATAATCTCATATGATTCTTTTAAATTCAGTTGGGTCTGTTGTGACGTGGCCCATCTCGTTTCTTATTCGGATTATTTGTTTCCTTTCCTGTATTTCTTTAGTCAGTCTGGCCAACGGTTTATCAATTTTGTTAATTTTTTCAAAGAACAAGCTTTTGACTTTGTTAATTCTTTCAGTTGTTTTTGTGTTCTCTAATTCATTTAGTTCAGCTCCAATTTTTATTATTTGTCTTCTTCTGTTGCCTGATGAATGCTTGTGTTTTTCGCTTTCTATTTGTTCAAGTTGTAGGGACAGTTCTCTGATTTTGGCTCTTTCTTCTTTATGTATGTGTGCATTTATCGATATAAATTGACCTCTGAGCACTGCTTTTGCTGTGTCCCAGAGGTTTTGATAGGAAGTGTTTTCATTCTTGTTGCATTCTATGAATTTCTTTATTCCCTCCTGAATGTCTTCTATAACCCAGTCTTTTTTGACCAGGGTATTGTTCAGTTTCCAAGTATTTCATTTCTTTTCCCTTATTTTTCTGTTATTGATTTCCACCTTTATGGCCTTATGGTCTGAGAAGGTGCTTTGTAATATTTCAATGTTTTGGATTCTGCAAAGGTTTGTTTTATAACCTAATATGTGATCTATTCTAGAGAATGTTCCATGGGCACTAGAAAAAAACTATACCTTGCAGCTGTTGTGTGTAGTGTTCTGTATAAGTCTATGAGGTCAAGTTGGTTGATTTTAACAATTAGGTGTTCCGTGTCTCTATTGAGCTTCTTACCGGAAGTCCTATCTTTCTCCGAAAGTGGTGTGTTGAAGTCTCCTACTATAATTATGGAGGTGTCTATCTCACTTTTCAGTTCTGTTAAAGTTTGTTATATGTATTTTACAGCCTGTCTTTGGGTGCATAAATATTTAATATGGTTATATCTTCCTGGTCAATTGTCCCTTTAATCATTATGTAGTGTCCTTCTTTATCCTTTGTGGTGGATTTAACTTTAAAGTCTATTTCGTCAGAAATTAATATTGCTTCTCCTGCTCTTTTTTGCTTATTGTTTTCTTGATATATTTTTTTCCATCCTTTGAGTTTTTGTTTGTGTCTCTAAGTCTAAGATGTGTCTCTTGTAGGCAGCATATAGATGGATCTTGTTTCTTTATCTAGTCTGAAACTCTCTGTCTCTTTATTGGTGCATTTAGTCCATTTACATTCAGCATAATTATAGATAAGTATGTGTTTAGTGCTGTCATTTTGATGCCTTTTTGTGCGTGTTCACAATTTCATTTTTCCACTTGCTTTTTTGTCCTGAGATGTTTTTCTTTGTAAATTGTATGTTCCTCATTTTCCTAGTAGTCGAATTTATGTTTGCTGAGTCGTTATGTTTTTCTTGGTTTTTATTTTGAGTTATGGAATTGTTAGACCTTTTTGTGGTTACCTTAATATTTACCCCTATTTTTCTAAGTAAAAACCTAACTTGTATTCCCCTATATCATCTTGTTTCCCTCTCCATATGTCAGCTCTATGCCTCCTGTATTTAGTCCCTCTTTTTGAGTATTGTGATCTTTTACATAATGACTTCAATGATTCCCCGTTTTGAGCATTTTTTCTTTTTAAAATTAATCTTAATTTGTTTTTGTGATTTCCCTGTTTGAGTTGATATCAAGATATTCTGTTCTGTGACCTTGTGTTGTGCTGGTATCTGACATTAATGATTTTCTGACCAAACAATTTCCTTTTTGCAAATTCTCTAAGCTTGTGTTTATCTGTAAATGTTTTAATTTCACCTTCATATTTCAGAGAGAGTTTTGCTGTGATATATGATCCTTGGCTGTCATTTTTCTCCTTCAGTGCTCTATAATGTCATCCCATTACCTTCTTGACTGCATGGTTTCTGCTGAGTAGTCTGAACTTATTCTTATTGATTCTCCTTTGTAGGAGACCTTTCTTTTATCCCTGGCTGCTTTTAAAATTTTCTCTTTATCTTTGGTTTTGGCAAGGATGATGATAATATGTCTTGGTGATTTTCTTTTTGGATCAGTCTTCTATGGGGTTCTATGAGCATTTTGAATAGATATCCTTTCATGATGTCATCATGATATCTTTCATGATGTCAGGGAAGTTTTCTGCCAACCGATCTTCAACTATTCTCTCTGTATATTCTGTTATTCCTCCCCGTTCTGGGACTCCAATCACACGCAAGTTATTCTTCCTGATAGAGTCCCACATGATTCTTAAGGTTTCTTCCTTTTTTTTTTTTTATTCTTTTTTCAGATTTTTCTTCAACTATATTGGTGTCAGTTGCCTTATCCACCAACTCCCCCACTCTGCATTCTGATTGCTCGATTCTGCTCCTCTGAGTTCCTATTAAGTTGTCTAATTCTGTAATTTTACTGTTAATCTTTTGCCTTTCTGAATGCTGTCTCTCTATGGATTCTTGCAGCTTATTAATTTTTCCACTATGTTCTTGAATAATCTTTTTGATTTCTTCAACTGCTTTATCAGTGTGTTCCTTGGTTTTTCTGTAGATTTCCTTATTTCATTTATGAGGTCATCCCTGATGTCTTGAAGCATTCTGCATATTAGTTTTTTATATTTTGCATCTGGCAATTCTAGGATTGTATCTTCATTTGGAAAAGATTTTGATTCTTTAATTTGGGGAGTTGTAGAAGCAATCATGATCTGCTTCTTTATGTGGTTTGATATCGACTACTGTCTCCGAGCCATCTAGAAGACATTGTAATGATTTATTTTATATTTGCTCACTGAGTCTTATCTTGTTTTTTTTTTCTTTCAATATGCATAGATGGGCTACTAGATTGTGCCGTCTTGATTGTTGTAGCCTTTGAATCACTTATATCCTATTACCAGGTGGTTTGGGCTGTTACCAGATATATAAGCCTAAGAATCCATTCACTATTCTTGAGTAGAATCTGATTTTGGGTCACCAAGTGTGTGGGGTAGACTGTCACCTATTCGCTTAGAGGAGTAGTGGTGATAGTTGTATGCACCAGATTCTAGTAGCAGTAGGGGTCACACTCCAGGAGGGACAGGATGCTGACAGGCTTCCCCCAAGTGCCAGTGAGGTAGGTGTGTCTGTGTTCCTAAAGCACTTTGGTGGGTGGGCTCTGTAGCTGTACCTTAGGCACCCAATGCATGTACCTCTACAGATTGGTAGGTGTCACTATCCTCAGACCCCTAAGGCAGGAGGCTAGGTGGTTTGCGTGGAGCTTCAGCCCTCAGTTCCCCCTTGTAGGTCAGTGAGGGCTCTGTTTTTAGGTAGAGATATCAGACCTGGGAAACTTGTCTTTCCAGTAATCTGCTAAAACATTTACAGTCAGATCACTATCAGAATTGCCTTTGCTTTATAATAGCCACTATGTTCCTTGTAGGGATGAAAGCCCAAGACTGTGGATCGCAAATGCTTGGCTGGAGCTGGTTCTGTATTTTTGGTCCGGTTTTGGGAAGTCAGGGAAGGATTTTTGGTCCCTGGGTTTTTTTGTAGCTGCTTCTCTCAGGCCAGGAGAATGGGTTAGGAAAAGACAAAAACAAAAAACAAAACAAAAAAATACGCAGAGCACTTCACTCTCTGGCCCAGGAAATTCCAATGTTAATGAAGCCCCCTGGGAAAGGGAGGGGAGGGATCAGATAGAAGAGAGTAGCACCCAGGAATATAGACAAAGTTACCTATCTTGCTTGGTGATGACTGTTTTATCTGAGATTCCCGAGGGACCTGTAGCCTGTGTGCTTTGGCTGGGTTGTGATTGCCCCCGAGGGTCAGGCCCTCATCCTGTGCTTGTGCTTTATCAGAAGCCGTGGTCAGTTCCTCTGCTCCCCATCCAAAGCCCATCGCCAAGGTTCCCCGACTGGGATGCCACACTCCAGGTTCCAAAACCAGTCACTGCCTCCCGTTGACTTCTCCTCCTGTCAGCCGCATGGCTGCGCTGCCTCCGTGCATTGGCTGGGCTTCCCCTGAGGTCACTTCTTGGGGCTAGAGCTGTGTCCCATTTTTCTGCTGTCTCAGGATACCTTGCTCCGCTCCCCTGCTCCCAGTCCAAAGCCCGGGGCAAAGGATTTCTGACTGGGACACTGGCTCCAGGCTCCGAAAACAGTCGCTGATTTCCCGTGGTTGCTCCTTCTCTCCTTAGCCGCGTCAGTGTGCAGCCTGCTTGTACTGGCTGAGTCTCTGTCACTCATGTCAACTCTTTAGATTTGTTTTCATTGGTCAGGGTTCGTAGATTGTCATGTATGTGATCAATACACTTGTTTTTCCGAGTCTTTTTTGCAACAGGGATCCAAGGTGGCTTCTACCTAGTCAGCCATCTTGGCCCCACCTCCCATGATAGATTTTTTAACTACATGAAATTGTACTCCTTCAGGAATTTTGAAGAGCAAAAATAGCATCTATTTTGCAGATTCTTAAAGAAACCAGCATGTAGATTTGTCATCTAGCCACATGATGTTAGCAAAAATTGTTGGCCTGACTCTATTCTCTTTCTGACTGAATGTAGAGCAAAACTGAGAGTTGAAGAAATGAAAGTACTGGAACACATTCTTGATAAATAAACACTTGTGATTACTCAGTTTATGATCTTTTTAGTGGTCAAGGACTAAAACAAAAATGGCTGCTGTCCTTGACTTCAGATTTTGAGATTTACTGAAATCATTAGTTTGAATCTGTCTGCCAATGTATCTGTCCATCTCCCAGTCTATCATCTAGCTATCTATCTAATCTGTTTTCCAAAGCCAAAAAAAAAAAACCCACACCCTTTGCCATTTAGTTGATTATGACTCATAGCAACCCTATAGGACATAGTAGAACTGCCTTATAAGATTTCCAAGGAGTGACTTGTGCATTCACCATAGCTCTTAATCACTGTGCCACCAGGGCAAATTGAATCTATATACCTGCCTATCGTCTATCTATCCATCTGTCTGTCTGTCTGTCGATTGGTCGGTCTTTCTGTCAGTTGGTCGGTCTGTCTGTCTATCAATCATCTATCTACCTATCATCTATCTATCTATCATCTATCTATTATCTATCATCTACCTATCATCTATCTATCTGTCTATCTATCTAATCATCTATCATCTCTCTATCATCTAACCTATTTTCCAAAGCCAAAAAGAAACTCAAATATAAATATAAAATATTGGAGAAAAATACTTGAAAATAGGAACATGGTAGATTATTATTGCTATAAAA
This sequence comes from Loxodonta africana, assembly GCF_030014295.1. Taxonomy (NCBI): domain Eukaryota; kingdom Metazoa; phylum Chordata; class Mammalia; order Proboscidea; family Elephantidae; genus Loxodonta; species Loxodonta africana. The sequence continues at coordinate 254,399 of NW_026974853.1, read as the reverse complement.
CCATTGCCGTTGAGTTGGTTCCAACTCACAGTGACCCTATAGGATAAAGTAGAGCTGCCCCATAGGGTTTCCAAGGAGTGTCTGGTGGATTTGAACTGCTGACCTTTTTGGTTAAGAGCCATAGCTCTTAAACAGCATGCCACCAGTGTTTCCTATAGCACCTCAGATTGTCAATAGCTGTCATTCAAAACCAAAACAAAAACGTTATAAGAAAATACACATTTTTCTACATTAACTAGAGTGAGGAAAAAATGAAATTAGGGAAAACACATCCTTCTATGCAAGGGTAAAACATTTTTATTCAAGTGAGATGCATATATTAATAACCTAGTGGAATGGTTTTTAAAATGAATAAGGTAATTGATTTAGAGATACCCTAATTTAAATACCGAATGGGACCTGTATATTAACTCTGAAATTAAATACATGAATGTTTAGATAGCACTTCAACATTTTCATTAAAATAAAGAGAAAATATCTCTTTTCCAATATGGATATACATACCAGACAGTAGTCTACTGAACATAAAGTATACGATTAACTATGTAGCAAACAATGGGCCTCTTCATCTATAGAGAAATTTTTTACGTACGTATTTAAGAAAAGTGAAGTTGAGTGTCAGAAATAATATCATTGGGATCACAAGTGATTACTGACTCTCACTTCTATACTAGTCCTAGACTAACAAAAAGATTTAACGAAACTCATTCCTAGTCGTTAATATCACCCTCATCATTAGACTAAGAAGACAAAATTATTTACTGTAGTATGAACAAACAGGAAAAAAGTAATATTTAAGACTTTATAAATTGTCTGAATCCAAGACAAAGATAAAGTAAGATAATAATTGATTGTGTTTGTTTTTCCTATAGCTACATTTCTTTCCCTACTTTATTTAGACTTTTGAAATTACTAACTGTATCTTGAAGATATTTCAAAATGATGAGTTCAAATGCAACAGATTATGAGAAGACTGATGATTTGGAATCAGAAAAAATAATCATTGAAGAAAATAAGTCAAAGGAACAATGGAGCAGTACTGAATCAAAGCTAAAAAATTAATGGCGTATACTGAAGAATTTTGATCAAACTCACGGAACATATATAACTCCTAATAGTTCTATATGTTTGACAAATTTAAAAAAGCCTTTTCATAAAGTAAAAGGTGTTGAACATGCGTAGTAAATTGACACTGGCAAAGTTGGCAAAATTTTATAAAAACTTATTGCAATAATTTATTAAACGTACACAGAAAACACATCTCAAATAATACTTATCCTCTCTCTATTTAGAACATTTAAGCAGAATTCAGATTATTTGGAAAAGATTAGCCAATATTTAAATCACTTTTCAAGTCCAAAGGAGAAAGAGAAGAAAGAACTTCGTATTGTAATAAGTAAAACTTTGAAGTATATGGTACAGTGAATTAGAAGATGTTTAGGCTGATCTGTAGTATAATTTTAGGGATCACCTGCCTTGTCAAACTGTGACAAATATTTACACTTGTTTACATTTCTGGTTATCAAGTTTTTTCTGATAGTAGCTTTAAAAAAGATCCTGTTATTTCTGCTTTTGTGTTTTTTTCCCAAAGTAGATTTAATAGGATTCATAAGTGAAATGAAGAACCAGTCAAAGGAGATAGAGTTCATTCTCTTGGGACTGACAGGTGACCCAGAGTTGCAAATTGTGATTTTTATATTTCTCTTTCTCAATTACCTTTTGAGTGTGATGGGGAACTTATCTATCATCCCCCTAACGCTGTTGCATCTTCGCCTCAAGACGCCAATGTATTTTTTTTCTCTGAAATTTCTCCCACTTGGATATCTTATTGACAACAATACCTATTCCTAGATTTCTGACAAGCATTGTGACTAAAAACAAAATCATTTCCTGCAATGGCTGTGCATCTCAATTGTTCTTTTTCCTCTTAATATGTGTTACAGAGTTTCACCTTCTGCCTGTCACGTCTTATGACCCTTATGCAGACATCTGCAAACTGTTGCATTATCCCATCATTATGAGAAGCCAAGTGTGCTACCAACTGGTACTCAGTTCATGGACAGCTGGCTTTCTGATTACCTTTCCACCGTTGGTCATAGGGCTGAAACTAGAATTCTGTGCTTCCAAAGTAATTGATCATTTCACGTGTGACACTTCTATCTTACAGATGTCTTGCATAGACACTCACTTCCTAGAATTAATTTCATTTGTTCTTATCAGCTATAATACTTGTGGTCACATTGCTGTTAGTAATTTTTTCCTATACATATATAATCAAGACCATTCTAAAAATCCCTCCTGCTCAGAAAAGAACAAAACGCTTTTTCCACTTGTTCTGCCCACATGATTGTAGTTTCCCTTACTTATGGTAGCTGTATCTTCATTTACATGAAGCCATCAGCAAAAGAAAGGGTGACTTTATCCAAAGGTATAGCTGTTATCTATGCTTCATTTGCTCCTTTATTAACTCTCTTCATTTATAGTCTAAGGGACCAGCAAGTGAAACAAGTTTTCAAGGATACATTCAAAAAGATTTTCACTGTTTTCAAAAAATGAGGAAAAAATTTTAAAATCTTGATGTAAACATTAAATAAAGATTATTGCTCCTATGTTCCTGTTTACTTAATCTGTTCTTTCAATTAATTAACTTTCTTACAGCATTTTAAACAAATTCAGTGTGATTCACTCTTCCATACTTCTCTTTATGATTAATATTTCCTGCAGTGTTATAGAATTCTCCCTTTTAGATTTCACCACAAATTTATTATTATTATTATTACCTCCCAAGATATGGAACACTCTTTCCCTTAAAAAAAAACTAAGAAAAAATCCAATTATAATTATATATTAATATACCGTGTACAGAAGTCCTGATGGTGTAGATGTTAATTGCTATGGCTGCTAACCAAAAGGTTGGCAGTTCAAATCCACCAGGTCCTCTGTGGAAACCCTATGGGTCAATTCTATTCTATCCTATAGGGTCGCTAGGAATCAGAATCAACTCACCACCATCGGGTTTGGTTTTTGATTTTATACCCTGTACAAATGTTTGGATGAGTATAATTGATTAACATCCATTTATTATAGTATGCTTATCCTAGGTTCTACACTAGTCAAAATTTTGGTCCTTATTACGATGAAAAAGCTTACTGTGGAGGAAACAAAGAAACCAACAAATATCATAGATAGTAATTTCTCTTATAATGGAGCAATATACAGAATTATGTGTTCATAGTAATGAATGCTTAATTATTTTAGTGAATCAGGAACACAGTTCCAAAAGAGGTGATTCTTGCAATATACATGAAAGAAAGTGTAAAGGAATGTTATAGACGTGTATAAGAGCATGCACACTATTTGGGGGCACTAGGAAGTAGTTCAAATATTGCTAGCTAGTATCACTAACCCGAAAATGAGTAGCATAGTGTTCTGTGTCAGCTAGCCAGTTTGTAACTCCAGATTTACATGTCAGCCTGGTTAAGTTTCCCAAACTCTCTATTGATAAGTTTCTTCATTCATGAAACATAAATAACAATTGTTCTTACTTGATAAGGTTATTTTCAGAATGAAATGAAGTACGTATAAAACAATTCAAGGTCAGCATGTGGCCTACAATGAACTCTCAATAAGTGTCAGCTGCCCTTTGGAAGGAAAAATTGTGTCAGTTGGGGTAGATTGTAACAATGCAAGAAAAAGAGGAAGGCTTTAAATCATAAAAATTTCGTTATTTTTGTTGTTAAACAGTGCTGTCAAATCAGTTTGACTCATAGCGACCCTATGTACAAAGGACAGAAACATTGGTCCTGCACCATCCTCACAATTGTTACTATGTTTGAGCACATTGTGGTAGGCACTGTATCAATTCATCTTGTTGAGGACCTCCTATTTTTCGCAGATCTGCTTTAGCAAGCATGATATCCCTCTCAAGGTACTTGTCTCTTATAATATATCTAAAGTACTTGATGTCTCGCCATCCTCATTTCTAAGGAGCACTCATTCTGTACTTTTTTGAAGACAGATTTTTTCACCCTCCTGGCAGTCCATGGTATAGTCAATACCCTTTGTCAATGCCATAATTCAAATGCAAAAATTTTTCTTCAGTAATTTTTATTCCTTGTCTTACTTTTGCATGCGTATGTGGCAATTAAAAATATCATGGCTTGTGTGGGGTCCACCTTAGTCCTAAAAGTGAGATCTTTATTTTTAACACTTTAAAGAGGTCTTTTGCAACAGATTTGCCCAATGCAATGTGTTGTATGATTTCTTTTTTCATTTGACCTTTTTCTTTTTTTGTATTGTCATTTAGATGAAGGTTTACAGAGCAGATTTGTTTCTCATTAAACAATTTATACACATATTGTTTTGTGACGTTAGTTACCAACCCCATAACATATCAACGCTCTCCCTTCTCAACCTTGGGTTCCCTATTACCAGTTTTCCTGTCCCCTCCTCCCATCTCATCCTTGCCCCTGGGTTTGTATGACCATTTACTCTCATTTTGTTTTATGAGCCTGTCTGATCTTTGGCTGAAGGGTGAACCTCAGGAATGACTTCAGTACTGAATTTAAAGTGTGTCCAGGGGGCATACTCTGGGTGTTTCTCCAGGCTCTGTCAGACCAGTAAGTCTAGTCTTTTTTTGTGATTTGGAATTTTGTTGTATATTTTTCTCCAGCTCTGTTCAGGACCCTGTATTGTGATCCCTGTCAGAGCAGTAAGTGGTGGTAGCCAGGCAACACATAGTTGTGTTAGACTTAGTCTGGTGGAGGCTGTGGTAGTTGTGGTCCATTAGTCCTTTGGACTAATCTTTCCCTTGTTTCTTTGGTTTTCTTCATTTTCCCTTGCTCCAGATGGGGTGGGACCAGTGGAGTATGTTAAATGGCCACTCATAAGCTTTTAAAATGCCAGAAGCTACTCACCAAAGTAGGATGTAGAACATTTTCTTTATAAGCTATGTTCTGTCGATTGAGATAGATGCCCCCCAAGGCTGTGGTCATCAGCCCACAGCCCAGTAATTCAGTCCCTCAGAGAGTTTGGATCTGTCTGTGAAGCTTCCATGTCCTTGCCTTGGTCAAGTTGTGCTGAATTCCCCAGAATTGTGTATTGTCTTACCCTTCACCAAATTTACCACTTATCTATTGTCTAGTTGGCATTTTTTCTTCCCCACCCCTCCCCTTCCTAGGAACTATGAAAGATTGTTTCTTGCTGTGTGTAAGCCTTTTCATGAGTTTTTATAATAGTGGTCTCATACCGTATTTGTCCTTTTGTGATTAATTTATTACACTCAGCGTAATGCCCTCCAGATTCACCCATGTTGTGAGATGTTTCACAGATTCATCATTGTTCTTTGGTTTTGCATAGTATTCCATTACGTGTATGTACTATAGTGGTTTATCCATTCAACTGTTGATGGCACTTAAGTTTTTTCCACCTTTTTGCTATTGTGAATAATGCTGCAATGAACATAGGTGTGCATATGGCTGTTCGTGTGATGGCTCTTATTTCTCTAGGATATATTCCTAGGAGTCGGATAGCTGTGTCATATGGTATTTCTATTTCTAGCTTTTTAAGGAAGCTGCCGTGTCGTTTTCCAAAATGGTTACACCATTTTACTTTCCCACCAGCAGTGCATAAGAGTTCCAGTCTCTCTGCGACCTCTTCAACAATTGTTATTTTCAATTCGTTCAATTTGTGCCAGTAATGTCACGGTGAGACGGTATCTCATTGTAGTTTTGATTTGCGTTTCTCTAATGGTTAGTCATCTCGAGCATTTCCTCGTATGTCTGTTAGCTGTCTGAATGTCTTCGTTAGTGAAGTGTCTATTTATATTCTTTGCCCTTTTTTTTTTTAAATTGGATTATTTGTGTTTTTGTTGTAGAGGTGGGTTTTCCTATAGATTTTAGAGATTAGACCTTTGTCAGATTTGCTATAGACAGTTTTTTTCTCAGTCTGTAGGATTTTTTTGCCCTTTTGGTGAAGTCTTTTGATGAGCATAAGTGTTTAATTTTTAGAAGATCCCTGTTATCTAGCTTATCTTCTGTTGTTTTTGTATTGTTAGTTATGGTTTGTATGCTATTTATGCCATGTATTTGGGCCTCTAGTGTTGACCCTGGTTTTTCTTCTATGATCTTTATAGTTTTGGGTTTTATATTCAGGTCTTTGATCCATTTGAATTAATTTTTGTGTATGGTGTGACATTTGGGTTTTATTTCATTTTTTTACAGGTGGACATCCAGTTTTGCAGGCACCTCTTATTAAAAAGACTGTCTTTTCCCCATTTAACGGGCTTTGGACCTTTGTCAAAGATTTAGTGACCAGATAGGTGAACTTCTGTCTGGGCTGTCAGTTCTGTTCCACTGGTCAAAGTGTCTGCCGTTGTACCAGTACCAGTTTTTGTTGACTACCATAGCTGTATAGTAGGCTCTGAGGTCAAGTAGTAGGAGTCCTCCTACTTTGTTCTTTTACTTCAATAGTGCTTTACTTAGGCATTTTTGCATTGCCTTTTTGCTTTGCCTTTTAGCCTTTATTCCTTTCCTTGCATTGCCTTTTTACTTTTTTACCTTTTTCCTCGCCTTGCCTTGCCTTGCTTTGCATTTTTATCTTTTTGTCTTGCCTTATGGTTTTGTCTTTTTGTCTTGACTTGCCTTTTGACTTTTTGCATTTTTTCCTTGTCTTTTCGCCTTTTTCCTTTGTCTCTTTGCATTTTTCCCCTTTTTCTTGCCTTTTTGCCCTGACTTTTCCCCTTTTTATCCTGCCTTTTTCATTGCTTTTTTGCCTTTATGATTTGCCTTTTGCCTTTTTACCGGTTTGCCTTCCCTTTTTGTCTTTTTATCGTATTTCCTTGCCTTTTTGCCTCTTTGCCTTTTTTTCCATTAGCCTTATCTTTTTGACTTTTTGTCTTTTTGCCTTGCCTTTTACCCTTTTTGCTCTTTTTCTTTGCCTTTTTACCTTGCCTTGCCTTTTTGTATTGCCTTTTTCCCTTGTCTTTTTGGCTTTTTTCCTTGCCTTTTTTCCATTTTAAATTTTGCCTTATCTCTTTTCCTTTTTGCATTGTCTTTTTGCCTTTTTGCTATGCTTTTAACCTTTATTTCTTTCCTTGCATTGCCTTTTTACTTTTTTACCTTTTGCCTTGCCTTGCCTTGCTTTGCATTTTTGCCTTTTTGACTTGCCTTGTGTTTTTGCCTTTTTGTCTTGACTTGCCTTTTGCCTTTTTGCCTCTTTTCCTTTCCTTTTTTCCTTTTTCTTGCGTTATTGCCTTGAATTTTTCCCTTTTTACCTTGCCTTTTCATTGCCTTTTTGCCCGTATGATGTGCCTTTTTGCATTTTTATCGGTTTGCCTTCCATTTATGCCTTTTTACCATATTGCCTTTCTTTTTGCCCTTTGTCTTGCCTTTTTCCCTTGCATTTTACCTATTTGCCTTGCCTTTTGACTTTTTGCCTCTTTCCCTTGCCTTTTTCCTTTTTCCTTGTCTTTTTACTTGTTTGTCTTTTTCCTTCCTTTTTTGTCCTTTTGCCTTACCTTTTTTCCTTTTTTCCTTGCCTTTTTGCCTTTTTTACTTCCCTTTTTGCTTTTTTGCCTTTTTTCCTTGCCTTGCCTTGCCTTTCTGCCTTTTTTTCCTTGCTTTTTCCCATGTGTTTTGGGTTTTTGCCTTCTTTCCTTCCCTTTTTTCCATTTAACTTTTGCCTTATCTCTTTTCCTTTTTGCATTGCCTTTTGCCTTTTTGCTTTCCTTTTAGCCTTTATTCCTTTCCTTGCATTGCCTTTATGACTTGCCTTTCTGCCTTTTTACCGGTTTGCCTTCCCTTTTTCATTTTTTACCACTGTATGGCCTTGCCTTTTTGCCCTTTTGTCTTACCTTTTTGCCTTTTCCCTTTTTGCCTTGCATTTTACATTTTGCCTTGTCTCTTGACTTTTTGCCTCTTTGCCTTTTTTCCATTTGCCTTATCTATTTGTCTTTTTGTCGTTTTGCCTTGACTGTTTGCCTTCTCTTTTCCCCTTTTTAGCCTTCCGTTTTAGCTTTTTGCCTTGTGTTTTAGACTTTTTCCCTTTTTGCCGTATCTTTTTGCCTTTTGTCCTTTGCCTTGCCTTTTTTCTTTTTTACTTGCCTTTATTCCTTTTTGCTTTGTCTTTTTCCCTTTTTACTTATTTGCCTTTTTCTTTTGCCTTTTTTCCTTCCTTGCCTTTTTGCCTTGCCTTTTTCCCTTGTCTTTTTGCCTTTTTTCCTAGCCTTTTTTCCATTTTAACTTTTGCCTTATCTCTTTTCCTTTTTGCATTGCCTTTTTGCCTTTTTGCTTTGCCTTTTAGCCTTTATTCCTTTCCTTGCATTGCCTTTTTAATTTTTTACCTTTTTCCTTGCATTGCCTTGCTTTCAATTTTTACCTTTTTGTCTTACCTTCTGGTTTTGCCTTTTTGTCTTGACCTGCCTTTTGGCTTTTTGCCTTTTCTCCTTGTCTTTTTGGCTTTTTCCCTTGTCTTTTTGCCTTTCCTTTTGCCTCTTGTCTAGCCTTTTTGTCTTGATTTTTTCCCTTTTAACCTTGCCTTTTTCATTGCCTTTTTGACATTATGACTTGCCTTTTTACCGGTTTGCCTTCCCTTTTTACCTTTTTACCGTATTGCCTTGCGTCTTTGCCTTTTCATCTTGCCTTTTTGCGTTTTGCCTTTTATTTTACCTTTTTGCCTTGTCTTTTGACTTTTTGCCTATTTGCCTTTTTTCCACTTACCTTATCTTTTTGCCTTGATTTTTCCCCTTTTTACCTTCTCTTTTAACTTTTTGCCTTATCTTTTTTACTTTTCCCTCTTTGCCTTTTTTCTTTCTGCCTTATCTTTTGGCTTTTTTGCCCTTTTGTCTTGCCTTTTGCCTTTTTTCCTTGTTTTTATTCCTTTTTGCCTTGCCTTTTTCATTTTTGCTTTTTTGCCTTTTTATCTTGCCTTGCCTTAGCTTTTTGCCCTGCGTTTTTCCCCTTTTCCCTTGTCTTTTTGGCTTTTCCTTTCCTTTTTTCCATTTTCGCTTTTGCCTTATCTCTTTTCCTTTTTGCATTTTGTATTGCCTTTTTCCTTTTTTACCTTTTTCCTAGCCTTGCTTTGCATTTTTGCCTTTTTGTCTTGCCTTGTATTTTACCTTTTGTCTTGACTTGTGTTTTGACTTTTTGCCTTCCTGCCTTTTTGCCTTTCCCTGTCTTTCCTTTTTGCTTTTTGCAGTGCCTTGCCTTTTTGCCTTTTTCCCTTGACTTTCTGCTTTTTTACCTTTTTGCCTTCAAGCTTTGCCTTCATGTCTTCTGTTTTTCTCTTTTTGACTTACCATTTTGCCTTGCCTTTTTGTCTTGTCTTTTACCCTATTTGCATTTCCTTTTTGCCTTCATGCCTTGCCTTTATGCCTTGATGCCTTGTCTTTTTGTCTGCCTTATTGTCTTCCTTTTGCCTTCTCTTTTTGCATTTTTACGTTTTTGCCTTTTTATATTGCTTGCCTTGTCTTTTTGCCATTTTTGCCTTGACTGGTATTTTTGCCTTTTTCTTGCCAAGCCTTGCATAGCCTTTTTCTTTGCCATGCCTTGCCTTGCCTTTTTGCCTTGCCTAGAGATGACTTTTTGCCTTTTGGGCATGCTTTTCTTCCTTTTTCCTGGCCTTTTTACCGTTTTCCCTTTTGGCTTGGCTTTTTTCGTTTTGTCTTGCATTTTTTGCCTTCTCTTTTGGTCTTTCTGCTTTTTTGCATTTTTGTATTGCCTTTTTACCTTGACATGCCTTGCGTTTTTTTGCCTTTTTGCCTTATTGCATAGCAAGGAGCTCGGGGAATCTGCCCTTTGGAAATGAAATGGTTTCTCAGGAAAACTCCATTGTGGTAGCCCTCTCTGGAAATGGAATGAACATGTAGAGTTAGCATGAAGAGATTGTTAAAGCACATTTTAGCCCAGGAAAAAGTAAGTGCATGGTGAAATCCTAACAAGCTCAAGTTCCTTTCCACAGTTCAAAGTATATAAATCTACACTCTTTTCCAGGTGAGAGAGCACAGAGGCAACATCAGTCTGCATGTTTCTCAGTGAAAGAAACAACTTCCTGACTTCATCCACTCCTCTGAGAAAAGCAGATATTATGTGAGAGTGTCTATTCTTTTCTCTTTTCTGCAATGAGCACAGTAAGTCTGACCATTGCAAACATAAGCCTTCCTCAGGAAACGTCAATGGCGGTAGCCCTGTTCTTGAGGCAGAAAAAGTGTGCCGTGTTTGGTTTAAGAGATTGTGAAAGCACGTTTTTGCACAGGGAAAACGAAGTCCATGGTGAAATCCTAACAAACCCAAGTGTTTTTCCACAGTTCAAAGTGTGTAACTACACACTCTTTTCCAAGAGAGTGCAGAGGCAACAGCACCCTGCATGTTTCTCAGTGAAAGAAAGAACTCTCTGACTTCATCCAGTCCTCTGACGAAAGCAGCCAGAATGAGAAAACCGTCATTCGGTTTCTGTTTATTTCAATGGCAAAATGTCAAAAAGTCGAGACATGAAGGCAAAAAGGCAAGGCAGTAAGGTAAAAGGGATATAAGGTAAACAGGCAAAAAGGCAAGGCATGAAGGCAAGGCAAGGAATAGCAAAAAGGCAAGGCAAAAATGAAAAATGTACAAAGGCAAGGCAATTTAAAAAGGCAAAAAGGCAAGGGAAAATGAAACACAAAGCAAGAAAAAAGGGAAAAAGGTAAAAAGACCAGGCAAGGGAAGGTAAAAAGGTAAAGGCAAAAAGACAAGAGAAGGCTAGGCAAAAAGGTAAAAAGGCAAGGCAAGGAAAGCAAAAATGGCAGAAAGGCAAGGTAAAGCAAGGCAAAAAGAGATGGCAGGGCAAAAAGTCGAAAGGGCCAAAAGGCACGGCAAGGCAAGGCAAAAATTCAAAATTAAAGGCAAAAAGGCCTAAAGGCAAAGAGGAAATGCAAAAACGGAAAAAGGCAATAAGTCAAAGGGAAGTCAAGGCAAAAAGGGAAAAATGCAAGGCAAGGCAAAAAGGCAAAAATGGAAGACAAGGCAAGGAAAAAGGCAGAAATGTAAAAAGGCAAAAAGCAATGCAAGGAAAGGCAGAAAACTAAAAGGCAATGCAAAATTGCAGAAAGGAAAAAAGATAAGGAAAAAGGCAAGGAAAAAAAGGCAAAAAAGCAAAAAGGTAAAAAGTAAAAAAGGCAAGGCAAAAAGGAATAAAAGCAAGGAAAAAAGGCAAAAAGACAAGGCAAAAGGGCAAAAAGGCAAAAAGGAAAAGAGGGAAAAAGTCAAAAAGAGAAGGCAAACAGCTAAAACAAAAAGGAAAAACGGAAGGCAAATAAGTAAAAAGGTAAGGTAAAAAGACACCACAAAAGGTAAAAAGGAAAAGCAAAAAGGGGAAAGGCAAAAAGAGAAAAGGCAAAAAGACAAGGGAAAAAGGCAAAAAATCAAGATAAAATGTCAAAAGGCAAGTGAAGGCAAAAAGGTAAAAATGCAAGGCAAGACAAAAATGCAAAAACGCAAAGCAAGGCAAGGAAAAAGGCAAAAAGATGAAAAATAAAAAGGCAATGAAAGGAAAGGAATAAAGGCTCAAGGCAAAGCAAAACCAAAAGGCAATGTGAAATTGCAAAAAAGAAAAGAGATAAGGCAAAAGGTAAAATGAAAAAAGGCAAGGAAAGAAGGCAAAAATCCAAAGAGAAAAGGGAAAAAGGCAATGCACAAAGGCAAAAAGACAAGGAAAGGAAAGGTAAAAAGGCAAAAAAGAAAAAAGGGAAGGGAAAAAGGGAAAAAGGCAAGGCAAAAGACAAAACGTCAAAAAGATAAGGCAGAAAGAAAAAAGGTAAGGAAAATAGATGTAGAGGCAAAAAGTCAAAAGGCAAGGGAAAAAGACAAAAAGGCATGACAAAAAGGAAAAAAGGCAAGGCGATACAGTAAAAAGGCGAAAGGGGAAGGCAAACCAGTAAAAAGGCAAAAAGGCAAATAATAAAGACCAAAAGGCAATGGAGAAGGCAAGGTAAAAAGGGAAAGAGTCAAGACAAAAGGCAAAAAAGAAAAGAAAATAGACAAAAAGTCAAGTGAAAAAGGCAAAAAGATGAGGAAAAATGACAAAAAAGTAAAAGGCAAATCAAGACAAAAAGACTAGACAAAAAGGTAAAAATGCAAGGCAAAGCAAGGAAAAAGGTAAAAAGACAATGCAAAGAAAGGAATAAAGGCTAAAAGGCAAAGCAAAAAGGGAAAAAGTCAATGCAAAAGGGAAAAGATATAAGGGAAAAGTTCAAATGGAAAAAAGGCAATCAAAAAAGACAAAAAGCAAAAAGACAAGGGAAAAAGGCAAAAAGGCAAAAGGAAAAGCAAAAAGCAGAAAGAAAGAAGGCAAGGCAAAAAGGAATAAAGGCAAGGAAAAAGGCAAAGAGGGAAAAGTAAAAAAGACAAGGCAAAAAGCTAAAACGGAGGGCAAAAAAGGGAAAAGGGAAGGCAAAAGGGCAAGGCAATAAAGCAAAAACACAAGGCAAAAGGATAAAAAGGCAAAAAGATAAGGCAAACGGAAAAAAGGCAATGAGGCAAAAATTTCAAAGTCAAGGGAAAAAGTTAAAATGCAAGGTAAAAAGGGAAAAGACAAAAAGGCAAGGCAACAGGGTAAAAAGGCAAAAAGGCAAGGCAAAAAGACAAAAAGGCAAAAAGATAAGGCACGTGGAAAAAAGGCAAAGAGGCAAAATGTCAAAACACAAGGCAAAAAGGCAAAATGCAAGGCAAAGAGAGAAAAGGCAAGACAAAAAGGCAATACAGTAAAAAGACAAAAAGGGAAGCCAAACTGGTAAAAAGACAAAAAGGTAAGTCATAAAGGCAATGAAAAAGGCAAGGTTACAAGGAAAAAAGTTAAGGCCAAAAGACAATACAAAAGGCAAAAAGACAAGGGAAAAAGGTACAAATACAAAGCAAAAAGTCAAAAGGCAAGTCAAGGCAAAAACACAAGCCAAGACAAAAAGACAAAAACGCAAAGCAAGGCAAGGAAAGGGAAAAGGCAAAAAGGTAAAAAAGTGAAAAGTTAAAAAGGCGATGAAAGGAAGGAATAAAGGCTAAAAGGCAAAGCAAAAAGTCAAAAGACAATGCAAAAAGGAAAAGAGATAATACAAAAGTTAAAATGGACAAAAGACAAATATCCAAAAATACAAGGGATAAAGGCAAGGCAAAAGAGGAAAAAGGGAAGGCAATACGGTAAAAAGGCTAATAGGAAAGGCAAATCATAAAGGTAAAAAGGCAATGAAAAGGGTAAGGCAAAAAGGGAAAAAGTCAAGGCAAATAGGCAAGACAAAACGCAAAAACGAAAGGAAAAAAGCAAAAAGACAAGTGAAAAACAAAAAGACAAGGAGAAAAGGCAAAAGACAAGTCAAGACAAAAAGCCAAAACCACAAGGTAAGACAAAAAGGCAAAAATGCAAAGCAAGGAAAGAATAAAGGCTAAAAGACAAAGCAAAAATGCAATGGAAAGCATAAAAAGAAGATAAATAAGGCAAAAGTTCAAATGGAAAAAGGCAAAAAGTCAAAAAGACAGGAAAAAAGCAAAAAGGGAAAAAAGAAAGGCAAAAAGGCAAGGCAAGGTAAAAAGGCAAAAAAGCAAAAAGGCAAAGGAAAAAGAAAAAAGGAAAAAAGGAAAGGCATAAAGAAATAAAGGCAAGGAAAAAGGCAAAAATGCAAGGCAAAAGGGCAAAAAGGCAAGGCACTAAGGTAAAAAAGCAAAAAGGGAAGGCAAATCAGTAAAAAGGCAAAAAGGTAAATCATAAAAGCAAAAGGCGGAGGCGGAGCCAAGATGGCGGACTAGGCTGACGCTACCTCGGATCCCTCTTACAACAAAGACACGGAAAAACAAGTGAATCGATCACATACATAACAATCTACGAACCCTGAACAACAAACACAGATTTAGAGACGGAGAACGAACTAATACGGGGAAGCAGCGATTGTTTCCAGAGCCTGGAGCCAGCGTACCAGTCAGGTACGGCACAAGCACAGAGGACTGCTCCACCCCCCTGAACTAACCCCGGGAGGGGGACCAGCCGGTTCCATGGGCGGTGTGGGACGCAGCCGGTAGGAGAAGTCCCCGGGAGGCAGCGACTGGTATTGGAGCGGGGAGAACAGCGTCCCAGCCAGGACACTCGGTCATTGCACAAGCACAGGGAGCTACTCCACCCATCTGAACTAACCCCGGGAGGAGGCCCAACTGGTTCTCGGAGGCGGCACGGCCACTTGGCTGGAGGGACGAGAAGTCCCCGGGAAGCAGAGACTGATTTTGGAGTCGAGAGTGCACCGTCCCAGTAGGGGAGCCTTGACGCTGGGCGTGGGGCTGGAAGCGGAGGATCTGACCGTGACTCCAGCGGGCCAGACCCCCCGGGGGCAATCTCCACACAGCCAGCACACATAGGCGACGTGCCCGCGGGAATCTCAGATATAATAGTCATTCCAAGCAAGACAAGCAACTCTGGCTATATTCTGAGGTGCTACTCTCCTATCTCTCTGTTCCCTCCCCCACCCTCCCCAGGCGGCTTCATTAACATCTGAATAGCCTGAGCCAGAGGGAGAACTCTGATAGGGATCTGACTGCATTTTTTTTTAGCGGATTTTCTGGAAAAACTAGTTTCCCAGTGATGGCTCGGAGACAACAATCCATATCAAACCACTTAAAGAAGCAGACCATGACAGCTTCTCCAACCCCCCAAACAAAAGAATCAAAATCTTTCCCAAATGAAGATACAATCTGGAATTATCAGATACAGAATATAAAAAACTAATTTACAGAATGCTTAATGATATCACAAATGAAATTAGGATAACTGCAGAAAAAGCCAAGGAACACACTGATAAAACTGTTGAAGAACTCAAAAAGATTATTCAAGAACATACTGGAAAAATTAATAAGTTGCAAGAATCCATAGAGAGACAACATGTAGAAATCCAAAAGATTAACAATAAAATAACAGAATTAGACAACACACTAGGAAGTCAGAGGAGCAGACTCGAGCAATTAGAATGCAGACTGGGACATCTGGAGGACCAGGGAATCAACACCAACATAGCTGAAAAAAAATCAGATAAAAGAATTTAAAAAAATGAAGAAACCCTAAGAATTCTGTGGGACTCTATCAAGAAGGATAACCTGCGGGTGATTGGAGTCCCAGAACAGGGAGGAGGGACAGAAAACACAGAGAAAATAGCTGAAGAACTCCTGACAGAAAACTTCCCTGACATCATGAAAGACGAAAGGATAGCTATCCAAGATGCTCATCGAACCCCATTTAAGACTGATACAAAAAGAAAAACACCAAGACATATTATCATCAAACTCACCAAAACCAAAGATAAACAGAAAATTTTAAAAGCGGCCAAGGAGAAAAGAAAGGCTTCCTTCAAGGGAGAATCAATAAGAATATGTTCCGACTACTCAGCAGAAACCATGCAGGCAAGAAGGGAATGGGACGACATATACAGAACACTGAAGGAGAAAAACTGCCAACCAAGGGTCATATATCCAGCAAAACTCTCTCTGAAATATGAAGGCGAGATTAAGATATTTACAGACAAACACAAGTTTAGAGAATATGCAAAAACCAAACCAAAGCTACAAGAAATACTAAAGGATATTGTTTGGTCAGAGAACCAATAATATCAGATATCAGCACAACACAAGGTCACAAAACAGATCGTCCTGATATCAACTCAAATAAGGAAATCACAAAAACAAACAAATTAAGATTAAATAAAAAAATACACATAACAGGGAATCATGGACGTCAATAGGTAAAAGATCACAATAATCAAAAAGAGGGACTAAATACAGGAGGCATTGAACTGCCATATGGAGAGTGATACAAGGCGATATAGAACAATACAAGTTAGGTTTTTACTTAGAAAAATAGAGGTAAATAATAAGGTAACCACAAAAAGGGATAACAACTCTATAACTCAAGATAAAAACCAAGAAAAACGTAACGACTCAACTAACATAAAGTCAAGCACTATGAAAATGAGGATCTCACAATTTACTAAGAAAAACGCCTCAGCACAAAAAAGTATGTGGAAAAATGAAATTGTCAACAACACACACAGAAAGGCATCAAAATGACAGCACTAAAAACTTATTTATCTATAATTACCCTGAACGTAAATGGACTAAATGCACCAATAAAGAGACAGAGAGTCACAGACTGGATAAAGAAACACGATCCATCTATATGCTGCCTATAAGAGACACACCTTAGACTTAGAGACACAAACAAACTAAAACTCAAAGGATGGAAAAAAGTATATCAAGCAAACAATAAGCAAAAAAGAAGAGGAGTAGCAATATTAATTTCTGACAAAATAGACTTTAGACTTAAATCCACCACAAAGGATAAAGAAGGACACTATATAATGATAAAAGGGACAATTGATCAGGAAGACATAACCATATTAAATATTTATGCACCCAATGACAGGGCTGCAAGATACATAAATCAAATTTTAACAGAATTGAAAAGCGAGATAGATACCTCCACAATTATAGTAGGAGACTTCAACACACCACTTTCGGAGAAGGACAGGACATCCAGTAAGAAGCTCAACAGAGACACGGAAGATCTAATTACAACAATCAACCAACTTGACCTCATTGACTTATACAGAACTCTCCACCCAACTGCTGCAAAATATACTTTTTTTTCTAGCGCACATGGAACATTCTCTAGAATAGACCACATATTAGGTCATAAAACAAACCTTTGCAGAGTTCAAAACATCGAAATATTACAAAGCATCTTCTCAGACCACAAGGCAATAAAACTAGAGACCAATAACAGAAAAACTAGGGAAAAGAAATCAAATACTTGGAAAATGAACAATACCCTCCTGAAAAAAGACTGGGTTATAGAAGACATCAAGGAGGGAATAAGGAAATTCATAGAAAGCAACGAGAATGAAAATACTTCCTATCAAAACCTCTGGGACACAGCAAAAGCAGTGCTCAGAGGCCAATTTATATCAATAAATGCACACATACAAAAAGAAGAAAGAGCCAAAATCAGAGAACTGTCCCGACAACTTGAACAAATAGAAAGTGAGCAACAAAAGAATCCATCAGGCACCAGAAGAAAACAAATAATAAAAATTAGAGCTGAACTAAATGAATTAGAGAACAGAAAAACAATCGAAAGAATTAACAAAGCCAAAAGCTGGTTCTTTGAAAAAATTAACAAAATTGATAAACCATTGGCTAGACTGACTAAAGAAATACAGGAAAGGAAACAAATAACCCGAATAAGAAATGAGAAGGACCACATCACAACAGAACCAAATGAAATTAAAAGAATCATTTCAGATTATTATGAAAAATTGTACTCTAACAAATTTGAAAACCTAGAAGAAATGGATGAATTCCTGGAAAAACACTACCTACCTAAACTAACACATTCAGAAGTAGAACAACTAAATAGACCCATAACAAAAAAAGAGATTGAAACGGTAATCAAAAAACTCCCAACAAAAAAAGCCCTGGCCCGGATGGCTTCACTGCAGAGTTCTACCAAACTTTCAGAGAAGAGTTAACACCACTACTACTAAAGGTATTCCAAAGCATAGAAAATGACGGAATACTACCCAACTCATTCTATGAAGCCACCATCTCCCTGATACCAAAACCAGGTAAAGACATTACAAAAAAAGAAAATTATAGACCTATATCCCTCATGAACATTGATGCAAAAATCCTCAACAAAATTCTAGCCAATAGAATCCAACAACACATCAAAAAAATAATTCACCCTGACCAAGTCGGATTTATACCAGGTATGCAAGACTGGTTTAATATCAGAAAAACCATTAATGTAATCCATCACATAAATAAAACAAAAGACAAAAACCACATGATCTTATCAATTGGTGCAGAAAAGGCATTTGACAAAGTCAAACACCCGCTCATGATAAAAACTCTTACCAAAATAGGAATTGAAGGAAAATTCCTCAACATAATAAAGGGCATCTATGCAAAGCCAACAGCCAATATCACTCTAAATGGAGAGAAGCTGAAAGCATTTCCCTTGAGAACGGGAACCAGACAAGGATGCCCTTTATCACCGCTCTTATTCAACACCGTGTTGGAAGTCTTAGCCAGGGCAATTAGGCTAGACAAAGAAATAAAAGGTATCCGGATTGGCAAGGGAGAAATAAAGTTATCACTATTTGCAGATGACATGATTATATACACAGAAAACCCTAAGGAATCCTCCAGAAAACTACTGAAACTAGTAGAAGAGTTTGGCAGAGTCTCAGGTTATAAAATAAACATACAAAAATCACTTGGATTCCTCTACATCAACAAAAAGAACACCGAAGAGGAAATAACCAAATCAATACCATTCACAGTAGCCCCCAAGAAGATAAGATACTTAGGAATAAATCTTACCAAAGATGTAAAAGACCTATACAAAGAAAACTACAAAGCTCTACTACAAGAAATTCAAAAGGACATACTTAAGTGGAAAAACATACCTTGCTCATGGATAGGAAGACTTAACATAGTAAAAATGTCTATTCTACCAAAAGCCATCTATACATTTAACGCACTTCCGATCCAGATTCCAATGTCATATTTTAAGGGGATAGGGAAACAAATCACCAATTTCATATGGAAGGGAAAGAAGCCCCGGATAAGCAAAGCACTACTGAAAAAGAAGAAGAAAGTGGGAGGCCTCACCTTACCTGACTTCAGAACCTATTATACAGCCACAGTAGTCAAAACAGCCTGCTACTGGTACAACAGACACATAGACCAATGGAACAGAACTGAGAATCCAGACATAGATCCATCCACGAATGAGCAGCTGATATTTGACAAAGGACCAGTGTCAATTAACTGGGGAAAACATAGCCTTTTTAACAAATGGTGCTGGCATAACTGGATATCCATTTGCAAAAAAATGAAACAGGACTCATACCTCACACCACGCACAAAAACTACCTCCAAGTGGATCAAAGACCTAAACATAGAGACTAAAACGATAAAGACCATGGAAGAAAAAATTGGGACAACCCTAGGAGCCCTAATACAAGGTATAAACAGAATACAAAACATTACCAAAAATGATGAAGAGAAACCCGATAACTGGGAGCTCCTAAAAATCCAACACCTATGCTCATCTAAAGACTTCACCAAAAGAGTAAAAAGACCACCTACAAATTGGGAAAGAATTTTCAGCTATGACATCTCCGACCAGCGCCTGATCTCTAAAATCTACATGATTCTGTCAAAACTCAACCACAAAAAGACAAACAACCCAATCAAGAAGTGGGCAAAGGATATGAACACACATTTCTCTAAAGAAGATATTCAGGCAGCCAACAGATACATGAGAAAATGCTCTCGATCATTGGCCATTAGAGAAATGCAAATTAAAACTACCATGAGATTCCATCTCACACCAGCAAGGCTGAAATTAATCCAAAAAACACAAAATAATAAATGTTGGAGAGGCTGCGGAGAGATTGGAACTCTCATACACTGCTGGTGGGAAAGTAAATGGTACAACCACTTTGGAAATCTATCTGGCGTTATCTTAAACAGTTAGAAATAGAACTACCATACAACCCAGAAATCCCACTCCTAGGAATATACCCTAGAGATACAAGAGCCTTCATACAAACAGATATATGCACACCCATGTTTATTGCAGCTCTGTTTACAATAGCAAAAAGTTGGAAGCAACCAAGGTGTTCATCAACGGATGAATGGGTAAATAACTTGTGGTATATTAACACAATGGAATACTACGCATTGATAAAGAACAGTGACGAATCTGTGAAACATTTCATAACATGGAGGAACCTGGAAGGCATTACGCTGAGCGAAATTAGTCAGAGGCAAAAGGACAAATATTGTATAAGACCACTATTATAAAATCTTGAGAAATAGTAAACCTGAGAAGAACACATACTTTTGCGGTTACGAGGCGGGGAGGGAGGGTGGGAGAGGGTTTTTTATTGATTAATCAGTAGATAAGAACTGCTTTAGGTGAAGGGAAAGATAACACTCCATACATGGAAGGTCAGCTCAGTTGGAATGGACCAAAAACAAAGAAGTTTTTGGGATAAAATGAATGCTTCAAAGCTCAGAGGAGCAAGAGCGGGGGTCTGGGGAACATGGTTTGAGGGGACTTCTAAGTCAATTGGCAAAATAATTCTATTATGAAATCATTCTGCATCCCACTTTGAAATGTGGGGTCTGGGGTCTTAAATGCTAACAAGCGGCCATCTAAGATGCATCAATTGGTCTCAACCCACCTGGAGCAAAGGAAAATGAAGAACACCGAGGTCACACGAAAACTAAGAGCCCAAGAGACAGAAAGGGCCACATGAACCAGAGACCTACATCATCCTGAGACCAGAAGAACTAGTTGGTATTCAGCCACAATCGATGACTGCCCTGACAGGGAGCACAGCAGAGGACCCCTGAGGGAGCAGGAGATCAGTGGGATGCAGACCCCAAATTCTCATAAAAAGACCAAACTTAATGGTCTGACTGAGACTGGACTAATCCCGGCGGCCATGCTCTCCAGACCTTCTGTTGACACAGGACAGGAACCATCCCCGAAGACAACTCATCAGAAATGAAAGGGACTGGTCGGCCGGTGGGAGAGAGACGCTGTTGAAGAGTGAGCTAATTATATCAGGTGGACACTTCAGATTGTATTGGCAACTCTTGTCTGGAGGGGGGATGGGAGGATAGAGAGAGAGGGAAGCTGGCAAAATTGTCAAGAAAGGAGAGACTGAAAGTGGGGGACTCAAGACGGGAAGAGTAAGTGGGAGTAGGGAGTGAGATGTATGTAAACTTATATGTGACAGACTGATTGGATTTGTAAACGTTCACTTGAAGCTTAATAAAAGTTATTAAAAAAAGCAAAAGGCAATGAAAAAGGTATGATTCGAAGGGAAAAAGTCAAGGCAAAAAGCAAGTCAAAAGGCAAAAAGACAAGGGAAAAAGGCAAAAGGCAAGTCAAGACAAAAAGACAAAAACACAAGGCAAGACAAAAAGGCAAAAATGCAAAGCAAGGCAAGCCAAGGAAAAAGGTGAAAAAGAAAAAGGCAAAAAGACAATGCAAGGAAAGGAATAAAGGTTAAAAAGCAAAGCAAAATGCAAAAAGGCAATGAAAAATGCTAAAAGGGAAACAGAAAAGGTAAAATTTAAAATGGAAAAAAGGCAATGAAAAAAGGCAAAAAGCAAAAAGACAAGGGAAAAAGGCAAAAAGGCAAGGCAAGGTAAGATAAAAAAGCAAAAAGTCTAAGAAAAAAGCAGAAAGGAAAAAAGGCAAGGCAAAAAAGTAAGGGAAAAAGGAATAAAGGCAAGGAAAAAAGGCAAAGAGGCAAGGCAATATGGTAAAAAGGCAAAAAGGGAAGGCAAACCGGTAAAAAGGCAAACAGGGAAATCTTAAAGACAAAAAGGGAATGAAAAAGGCAAGGTAAAAAGGGAAAAAGTCAAGGCAAAAAGGCAAGACAAAAAGCAAAAAGGAAAGGGAAAAAGGCGAAAAGACCAGGAAAAAGGATAAAAGACAAGGGAAAATGGCAAGGCAAGATAAAAGACAAAAAACCAAAAAGCAAAACAAAAAGACAAAAAGGAAAAAAAGCAAAGTAAAAAGAAAAAAGACCAAAAGGCAAGGCAATAAGGAATAAAGGCAAGAAAAAAATGCAAAAATGCAAGGCAAAAGGGCAAAAAGGCAAAAAGATAAGGCAAAAAGGTAAAGAAGGAAAAAGTAAAAAAGACAAGGCAAAAAGCTAAAACGAAAAGCAAAAAAGGCAAAAAGGGAAGGCAAAAAGGCAAGGCAAAAGGACAAAAGGAAAAAAGATAAGGCAAACGGAAAAGAGGCAAAATGTCACACGACAAGGCAAAAAGGTAAAATGCAAGGCAAAAAGGAAAAAGGCAAAAAGGCAAGACAAGCCAAAAAGGCAAGGCAATACGGCAAAAAGGAAAAGTGAACCAGTGAAAAGACAAAAAGGCAAGTCATAAAGGCAAAAAGGCAATGAAAAAGACAAGGTTAAAAGGGAAAATGTCAAGGCAAAAAGGCAAAAGGAAAGGGAAAACAGCAAAAAGACAAGGGAAAAAGGCCAAAAAACGAGACAAAAAGTCAAAAGGCAAGTCAAGGCAAAAACGCAAGGCAAGACAAGAAGACAAAAATGCAAAGCAAAGCAAGGCAAGGAAAAAGGCAATGGAAGGAAAGGAATAAAGGCTAAAAGACAAAGCGAAAAGGCAAAAAGGCAATGTGAAAAAGCAAAAAGAAGAGATAAGGCAAAAGTTAAAATGGAAAAAAGGCAAGGAAAAAAGCCAAAGAGCTCAGAAGACAAGGGAAAAGGGCAAACAGGGAAAAAGGCAGGGCAAAAACGGAAAAAGGCAAGGCAAGGCAAGGTAAAAAGGCAAAAAGGAAAAAGGCAAAGCAAAAAGACAAAAAAGCAAATAGGAAAAAAGGCAAGACAAAAAGAAAAAAGGCAAAAAGGCAAGGCATAAAGGAAAGGAAAAATGCAAAAAGATAAGACAAAAAAGGCAAAGAGGGAAAAAATCAAAAAGAGAAGGCAAAAAGCTAAAACGGAAAGCAAAAAGGGAAAAAGGCAAGGCAAAAGGGAAAAAGACAAAAAGGTAAAAAGATAAGGCAGATGGAAAAAAGGCAAAGACGCAAAAAGTCAAAAGGCAAGGCAAAAGGTAAAATGCAAGGCAAAGAGGGAAAGGCAAAAAGAGAAAAAGGCAAAAAAGGAGGAAATATGGTAAAAAGGCAAAAAATCAAGTCATAAAGACAAAAAGACAATGAAAAAGGCAACGTTAAAAGAGAAAAAATCAAGGCAAAAGGGCAAAGGGAAAGGGAAAAAGGCAAAAAGACAACGGAAAAAGACAAAAAAGCAAGGAAAAAGGCAAAAACAAAAGGCAAAACAAAAAAGCAAAATTGCAAAGCAAGGTATGTCAGGGGGCCGCGGGCGTGTGCCCGTGCCGCGTCTTCTGTATGGGCATCCCCCCTGTGCGCCGCGGGGTGCCGTGGTGCGTCGCGTCGGCGCAGCGCAGCGTGCCTGCTGTGCCCGTGGGCGGCGCGGGCGTGCTGTGCGTCCACATCCGTCCGAGCATGCAAGCATGGCGCGGCCGCGTTGGGACGTCGCGCGTGTGCGCAGCGCGGGAGGCGCCCGTACTTTCCCGTCTTTTGCCCGTGTTTCGGTTGCGCAGTCTGTCCGCATGCGTCGCTGGGTGTGTGTCCAAGTCCGCGTGACTCCTGCCCATGGGTGCCGCGTGTATGGGGCAGCGTCCGTGTCCGCGTCCCTGAGAGTCCCATGCATCACGTGCACATGTGGACCGTGCCTGCGTGCTTCGTGTATCGTGTGCGCGGGGGCGACGAGTGTTCAAATTTCCCACATGTTCCGTCTACCTCCCTCTACCTCTGCATCTCCTGAGCGTTCCGTTCGTGCCTTTGCTGTGAACTTGCGTCTCCGTGTTTCTGCGTGCTCCAGGCTTGCGTCCGTGTCTCCGGAGGGTACTCCTTGCTGCTGCTTCTGCGGCTGCTGCTACTCCTGCTGCTGCTGTTGCTGCTGCGTGTGCGTACTTGTGCACGCGGCTGTGCACGTGGCCTCTCGGGTGCTCACGCGTGCACTCCCGTGCGCCGCGTGTACCTCGCGCGTGGTGGTGCGTGCGTCGCGCGCCTCGTCTGTCCAAGTGTGGCGTGCCTGCTTCGGGATGCCACGCGGGCACATGGTCGGCGGACGCGCGAGTCGTGTGGTCGAGCGTATGTACTTCTTGCACATGCCCCCATCTCACGTGTGACGCATGTATTGTGTCGTGCATGTGGGGGGGACGCCGTGTCCGAAGTGCTGCGGCACGGCCGTCCACCCCATTGCGACCCTCTGTCTCTGTGCAGGCCCACGTTCCGCTTCGAGGGGCGGCAGGCGGACGTGTATGGGAGGTCCACGGACGTGTGCCCGTGAGGCCTATCTTCCGTGTTTCGGCTGTGCCGTCTGTCCGTGTGAGTCGCCGTGCATCCGGGACTGCGTGTGCGCATGGACCGTGCCCATGAGTGCAGCGTGTCCGTGTTCCCGCGTGTTCTGCCTGCCTGCACCTACCTCTGTGTCTCCTGAGCGTCCCAGGCTTGTGTCTGCTGTGTGCGCTTGCGTTCGTCCGTCTCCAGGTTTCCATGTGCTCCGTGTGTGCATCCGTGTCTCCAGAGGGCACGCTGTGGTGCTTGCGTGCGCGCCCGCACGCGCGGGTCTTTTTCCATCCTTCCGTCTATCCGTCCGCCCTCCTCCTCCTCCTCCGCCCCCACCCCCAACCGCCCCCACCATGCCCACTGTCTCCACCATCTCCCAACCTCTTCCCTGCCTGGTGGGTGCCACCTGGTGGCCACATTTGGCTGAATCCGGATATCGCCAGCGTGGGGCTGACGGAATGGGAGCAGGTTGGGTGGGGTTGGGGGTGCGGGTGGGCGGTGGGGGCGGATAGCGCCAGCGGTCCTCGTCGTCGGCAGGGCTAGCGCCTATGGCACGTGCCCCTCCGGTTTCTGTCAGGACCGCCTCCGTGACATAGAAGAGAGTTTCTCCATCCGTCCGAGGGCGCGGGGGTTCAACAGACCGAGGGTGCCGTCGTCCCTCGACGACCGCCTTTGGGTCGTGCGCACACACTCGGAGATGTTCTGTCTCAACTGAGTCATCGGAGTAGAAACCGTGGCCCTCGAGGCAGCTACCTAACGCCGGGTGCGTGCGGCGGGGAGCTCTCCACACCCTACAGAAGGAAAACTCCTGTGACCGGAGTTCTCGATGCCTGCCTTTCGATGCACCCTCTCGTCACCTCGCTCCATTTCCTAAGGCTCTCGTGACTCCTCCCGTTCTATTTCAGCAAGGCGAAGCTGAAGGGCTTTCACTCTGCCCATCCGTGAATGCCACGCCCCAAGTTCTGAAAGTTGGGGTTTCCCTCCGAAGGTAGCCGGAAGGGGGTGGTGGGGTTGGGGGGCGAGTGAGCCAAAGGATTTTAAAAACTTGGCAGAAGCGGCACCGCTTTCAGCTCTGACTGATCCCACGCAGAGGCAGGGGCACGCAGGAGCGCATGCAGATGCCCGTGTGAAGGTGCAGGCGCGTGCACGCGTGGGCGCGCGCGCGCTCTCAGGCTTGTGCATACAAGCCCGCACACGCATGTGCACACCCCTACACGTACGCAAGCATGGACACGCCCATGGGGGCGTGTACCGGCGCAGGCGCGCCCGTACCTGCATACACGCCTACGCGCGTGTTCCTGCGCTTGTACGCAGGGCAGGCACACGCGTACGAGTACGCACGTACATACGCACACGCCCGCACACAGGCGCCTGTACGTGCCTGCGTGTCCGTATCTGCAGCCATGGGTGTGCGCACATCCAGGCCTACCACCCTTTTCTAGCCATTGCTGTCACCAGGGTGGCTAGGCATCGAGGTACGCCTCTCCCTCACACTCTCCCTCTCTCTTCTTCTTCCTTTCCCTCTCCCTCTCTCTCTCTCCTTCCTTTTCTGAAACCGGGTTTTCCTCTCCGAGAGCCATTGCACTCCTCAGGTGAAACCAACTCACCGAGTACCGGAGATCGAGTGCAAAGATGGAGCCCTGGCGGCGCGGTGGCTAGGAGCTCATCTGCCACTCGAAACGTCGGCGGTTCGGATCCACTGGCTGCTCCTTGGGAAGCCCGTGAGGCGGCTCGACTCTCTCCCCTAGGGTCGCTCCGAGTCCTGACCCGCTCAATGGTACACGACGGCAGCAGCACAGAGAGTTATCTAAACAGAAACGAGAAGGATGAAGAACGTGAGTCTTCACCTCCACGTCCTACTCCCCACCCGAGCACCGTTCAAACCCATGTGTTTCTCTCCCTGTGGGGGGTTCCCCCCCGACTGAGAAAAAATAAACCGCCCCCAAGGACGGCCTGCGTTTAGAGCCCCTTCGTAGTAGCGCGTCTTCACAGGACGATGGCACGCACGCCTGTCACCAGCTTTCAGGAAAGATCCCCCCGTAGAGAGTCGCGAACATGGGCGAAGACGGAGGAGTCCACCTACCCGTCGCCTAAGTTCAGCCATCATCCGATTTGAAACCGGTTCCTTCCCGGTCCCGTCTTCCCGTCGATCAACGCCTCCCTAGGATGGGAAGTCTTCCAGCCGAACTAGCCTACCGTACCCTTCCCCTTCTACATATCTCAGGAGGTCCCTCGGACAGGGACGGATCCGTCAGATGTCCAGTCCACCGTGAGCTTTCCACGACCACGGTTAGTCGTCCCGGAAAACCGCGGTAGGGTCCACGTGCAGCACGAGCTTCACACACCTGCTCCTCCAGCTTCCCAGGAGACGTTCGCGGCACGGTAACGCAAGCAACGCGGGAACGGGGAGGCTGCCCTCGGCCTTACCGTCCCCCCCAAGCTGAATATGGCCCCGGCCCTCACCGCGGGCTGAGTTGGGGGGGTGGGGGTAGGGGTGGGGGGGTGATCGGCGGCGGCGGCCCTCGCTGGCAGGCGGCGCTAGATGCACACATGCATGCGCTCAGACACGCACTCACGCACAGACGAGCACTCGTACCTGCACAGACGCACTCAGACACGCACACGGGCATGCACGCAGACACGCACACGCACACACAGTCACCCACGCACACACACGCAGACGTCCACACGCAGGCACACACAAGCCCAGACGTGCGTGCACACACGCACACACAGAGACGCGCCCCCGCACAGACCGGCTCACCCAGACACGCACACGGGGACGCACACAGACCCGAGCGTGCACACGCAGGCATGTGTAGCCACGCACACACACAGACGTGCGCACAGACGCACACACCCGCACAGGATCGCGCACCAGGGCACAAGGAAGGTTTGCCAACTCCCCGCCCCCCCTCAGCACCCCATCCCCCGGCCCCAACGCGCGTGGCCCCCACCACCCCCACCCTCCGACCTCCCCACAACCCCACTCTCGGCCCCCCACCCCCAACCCCCCTCCCGCACTCCACCCCCCATGACTCACACACTCCCGCCTGCCCGCGCTCGGGAGCCGCCGGAGACTTCTCGATGCTCGCGACGCCGACTCACCCTGCTCCCTTCCCCCCAGCCCCGGAGACGCCACCTTCCCGAGTCGGCCCGCCAGCCCGGAGACCAGTCACTCGGGCAGAGCCGCCTGAGGGCCTCTGAGTGGGCTTTCACTGCCGGTCCGCCGCGCCTCAGCTAAGTCCGGCCTCGCTCCCGAGAGCCTCGAGGGCCTCCCTTGGTAAGAGGTTTTCCCACTCGGACCGGGGGGCCCAGAGTCGGTCCGTACCGGCTTTGGAAAGGCGTTCCTGGCCGCACCCCCCAGTTTGCCCCCCCGCGTCACGGGAGGATGAAAAGCAATGAGGAAGAACGCTCTCGGTGGCAGCCGTGGTTTTCTTTTGCGACGCGGATGCTGGCAATCACACGGCTCCCTCCCTCCCTTCCTCCCTCCCGACGCAATTTGCCCGTTCAACCCGCTTCACGCGTACCGTTGGCTTGGCGACAGGGACGACGGCGGAAATAGTCTCCCGGTCTGCCTGCTGCGCTACGCAGGCACTCAAAGAACGAGGAGCAAAACTTCGGGGACTGGTGGTCTCATCCCGTTCCGTTTGTCGCGTCCATCGAAAAGGTACGGATCGGAGAACACCTGCCCGTCCGACACTTGGGACGTGCTCTCTTCTCCCTCCCACCCCTGGTGGACGCTCATCCCCTTGGGCGCCTACCCGTTCGGCCCTTTTGGGGGCGCGCGCGCCCCCTGACGCTCCCGAGAGGTTTCCCCGGCAGCCCAAGGCAGTCTGCCCCTCCCCCACCCCCAAGCCCCGGCAGGGGCCCTAGTGGACCCGGTTCCGCCCAGCCGCCCTTCGCTCCGGTCGTCGGCTGTCACCTGGCGGCCGCTTCCATACCGTTCCCCTCCGGAGCTCTGGGGCACCAAAGAGATGGGAGACGATCCCGACGGGCGCGCGCTGGCCACGACGGCCCGGGACCTCCGCTCCGTTTCCCTGAGTCCGGCCTGGCTCCCGGGATCCTCCCTCCCAGGGGTCCCCGACCCCGAGTGGTTTCCAAGTCTGCCCAGGAGGCCCGGAGACGATCCATACCTCCTTGGGGAGGGCGGGCGTCCACGGCCGGCTGGCCTCTGTGAGTTTGCCCGCCCGCCATCCGACGAGATGGGATCCCCATCTGGCCACCCGGCTGTCCGGCACCACTCTCCGGAACGCCGGCGGCATCGGCGGGATGGTCCCGGCAGACCCGACCCCGTGCCGTGGCTGCCGGCTCCACCGTCTTCCGGCCGCCCCGCGCCGAGAAACGTCTTTGGAGGCGGTGCCGAGGGGCGACGGAGGGGTGGGGGGGTGGAGCCGGGACGGGGCCTGGCGTCCAGCCGCCCGGCGATGCCCCCTTAGCGGCTGCCTATCCGGATCCGTTCCGCTGCCCTCCGGGCCGGTTGTTGGCCGCTACCTAGCGGCCGCTTTGATATCGTCTTCCTCCGCAGCCCCGGTGCCGGCGACACGCACGGGAGGCGATGTGGCCGCGCTGGCCGAGGCGACGTTCCTGGACGCCGGCGGCGGCGTCGGCAGGATCGTCCCGGCCGAGGCGGGAAATGGCCCTGCCAGGTGGATTCCCTTGGCCCCACCGACCCCGCGCCGTGGCCGGCCCCAACGCCTTCCGGCCGCCCCACGCCGAGAAACGTGTTTGGTGGCAGCGCGGGGTAAACGCCCCGCAACGCTCCCGAGAGGTTTCCTCGGCGGCCCAGGGAGTCTGTCTCCTCTCCCACCCTCAAGCCCCGGCCGGGGCCCAGGTTGACCCGGTTCTGCCCTCCGCCCTTCTCTCCGGTTGTAAGCTGTCACCTTGCTGCCCCTTCCATATCGTTCCCCTCCAGAGCTCTGCGGCGCCAACGGCATGGGAAGCGATCCTGGCGGGCGGACGAGCCCTGGCCACGGCGGCCCAGGGCCTCCGCTCCATTTCCCTGAGTCCAGCCTGTCTCCCGGGGTCCTCCGTCCCAGGGCCGCCCCGAGTGGTTTGTCCGCCCACCCGTCTGCTCGCCTGCCCGCCTCCCAACGAGAGGGGATCCCTATCCGGACACGCCGGCCTCCAGTGGGGTAGACAGGAGCTTCCTGGCTGAGGGGTGAAATGGCCTGGCTGGGCAGACCCCCTCCGGTTGGGACTTTGGGAGGTGGAGCCGAGGTGGTGGAATAGACTGACGCTTCCGGCTAGCCCTCTTGACAACAAAGACCTGAAACACACAAGTGAGCGAGTGTATCTGTGACAAGCCAGGAGTCCTGACTATCAAAGGCGAGCTTAGATTAGACAACGCACTGAGGGGCAGCGGGAGGAAGAGACCTTTCGGGAGTAGAGAGGGTTTACCGGACCTGCATCGCGGGGAGCCCTGAGGCACCGTGCCCAGAGCGGCTGCTGCAGTGGGCTGGTACTGTCGTTCCACTGTTGTTCCGCCAAGGGGAAACAACCAATCACACAGCCTGCTCACACCTCCAGAACCTGAGGAGAACGGAACTCTCAGCAAAAGCTAAGTACTTGTGTGTATTTTACCGCACCCCTCTACCCCCAAGCCGGCTTCAACGGCTGAATCTCTGGGTCTGATATTGCCCTGTTGAGCAGCTAGAGCCATCCTTCTGGCCTTGGGGAAAGAAAAAATGTGCAATGGGTGAAAAGATAATTTGCTAGGTCCGTTAAACATGGGAGCTCAGGATGGAAGCGGCTGCTGTCCAGGCATAAACCATCCGTGGTCCTTGAGCACCTTTCCCTTCTGCATGGACATCTGTGGGCCTATTTCAGGAGAATAGACCCTTGTCGGCAAACTGCAACCATTTCAGCTGTGCAGTGGAGAGGTGGGTGTTTGACATTTGACATCGCTTTGCCTATTAAACAAAGTGTCCTCACCTATCCACATCAGGTGCCTAAAGACTGATAGTTCCACTCAGGTCACCCAGCCACCCACGAAAGAGGCCCAGAGATAACTAGTACCTCCCAGTCCTTACAACCAAAAACTTTGGGTGCCCATGGTTCATCTGCAGAACCCACCCCCCAGAATGCTCTAGTTAATATGGATGCGTTTTCCTCAGAGTAAATCGGGGGTCGGTGCTCAGCCCCCTTCCTTGTTCAGAGCATGACCCCCTGCTGCAATCAGATACCGGTATACACACCAATCACCCCTCCCCCTGTAAGACTGTAGGACAGAGCCTGTACCACACACTTGATATCAGCTACCTGGAAACCTGAGCTGAATTCATACAAGAAAACTGAATGGACTCCTAGACTGATGTACCTGATAACAGCTCTAGCGAACTGGGGCAGGACCCCAGAGCTCCAAAGGTGAACATAATCAAGGTAGCTCACTCAAGCAACCCATAGGGGTATACCAAAACAAAACAAAGCAAGCAGCTATGACACAGTAAGCAAGCATAAACTAATACAATAACTTATAGATGGCTTGGAGACAACAGCCAATATCAAGTCACATAAAGAAGCAGACCACGATCACCTCAACAGCCTCTCAAAACAAAGAATCCAGGGATCTTCTAGATAAAAGTGCATTCCTGGAATTAGCAGAGGCAGAATACAAAGTTTAATATACAGAATATTTCAAGTCATCAGGAAGGAGTCAATACGCAGAACAAGCCAAGGAACACACAGATAAAGCAATTGAAGAAATTAGAAAGGTTATTCAGGAACATAATGAAAAGTTTAATAAGCTGGAAAAATCCATAGACAGGCAGCCATCAGAAATTCAGAAGAGTAACAATAAATTTAAAGAATTAGACGACTCAGTAGAAACTCAGAGGAGCAGAATTGAGCAAGTAGAAGCTAGAATTTCTGAACTTGCAGAAAAATCACTTAGCACTAATATGTATGAAGAAAAATCAGATGAAAGAATTAAAAGAAATCAAGAAACCTTAGGAATCAAGTGGGACTCTATGAAAAGAAATAACCTACAAGTGATTGTAGCAGACAGGAACGGATAACAGAAAATTGTTGAAGGTTTGGCAGAATACTGCCCTGATACTGTGAAATATGAGAAGATATCTATCCAAGATGTTCATCAAACTCCATATAAGGTAGATCTTAAAAGAAAGTCACCAGGATATAATCAAGCTTGCCAAAACCAAAGATAAAGAGACAATTATAAGGGCAGCAAGGCATAAAAGAAAAGTCACCTACAAGGGGGAGCCAATAAGAATAAGCTCAGACTACTCGGCAGAAACCATGCAGGCAAAAAAAGCAATGGGATGACATTTTTAAAAAATTGAAGGAAAAAAACTGCCTGCCAAGAATCATATATCCAGCAAAACTGTTTCTTAATATGAAGGTGAAATTAAGATATTTCCAGATAAACAGAAGTTCAGGGAATTTGTAAAAACTAAACCAAAACTACAAGAAATACTAAAGGGAGTTCCTTGGCTAGAAAATCAATAATATCACGGATCAACCCAAGACTAGAACATTGAGCAGAGCAACCAGAAGTCAACCCAGACAGGGAAATCCAAAAAAAAACAAAGTAATTTTAAAATAAAAGCCCAAAACAAAGTAACAGTGGTGTTATTATATAAAAGAACACAACATTAAAATAATAAAGAGGGACTGAGAAATGTATCTATACTCTTTTCATACGGAGAGTAAGAAACGGTGATACAAAGAGTTTTAAATTTGAAAAAATAGGTGTAAATAATAAGGTAACCACAAAAGACAAACTAGTCTCATCAAAATAAAATACGAGGGAAAAATAGAGACTCAGTAGAAACAAAATCAACAACGAATATGAGAAAAAGACAATATATAAAGAATATCTACTCGGCATGTAAAATTAAGGAACAAAAAGAAACGTGTTCGGCGGTGGTGGCGGCGCTGGGGGGAGGGGGGAGCCGGGACGAGACCGGGGGTCCGGGTGTCCGCCGATGCGCCCTCACCGCCCGCCTATCCAGATCCGTCCCGCTGTCGCCCGCGCCGGTCGTCAGCCGCCACGTGGCGGCCGCTTTGATATCGTTTTCCTCTGGAGCTCCGGCGCCCACGACATGGGAGGCGATGTGGCTGCGCTAGGCGAGGTGACGTTCCAGGACCCCGGCGGCGTCGGCAGGATCTTCCTGGTCATGGTGGGACGTCGTCACCAGACCCATTTCCCAGGATTGGGCCTGCAGGTGTCCATGGCTGGGGCGGCCTTCGTTGTCGTAGCTGCTGCGTTAATGGGTGAGATGATTTTGGCCGCTCGCCCAGGTCGACCATTCCATGCCGATTCCCCCACTTCCCCGTGTTTGCGCACATCGAACCGTGCCGGACAGAGATGGTTCAAGCGGAAGAGTAAGAAAATGCATGGTCCGGGCTTTCACGTGTTCTTTTTCGCGTGGACGTCTAGTCACCGGTCCTTGTGGTGTAGGTATGTTGCGGCCCATGTATGCGCCCCGTGTTCGCTTGCATTGGTCCAGGACCGTCGGTGGAGCTAAACCGCCAGAGAATTTTTTTTCCATGTCCTGCTATGTGGGTCCCCGGGGCAACCCCATCTCCCCACTGCTGGCCTTGTAGGTTGCTGTTCGCTCCCAAGTCACCCAGCATGTGTCTTCGTGCGTGGCTTGTACGTTGGGAGTGGTCACACCTTCCAAAGTTTTTCTAATTTTTTTTCTGGGAGTTTCTTCAACCGTCCACCGTTGGTGCAGTCTTCCCGTGGCGCGCACAAGCAATTGCTCCAGCGCTTGCCAGGTCCCGGCCGACTTCATCACACTGTCGTGCACAATTCAGAGTACACCTGAAGCGCTGGGGCTGCGAGAGATGGGGTTGTGTTACCCCGCGATATACGTGCAGCAGTTCCTTTAGATCGCTGTGACGCATGTGCGTGTCTTGCCCAAAGTCGCCTTGTTTTTTAAGGTATAAATACACGTTTTGGTTCACAAGGTAGCTTCCGATATGCCCTATTTGTATGGTGATTCCTGTGGAATAAGTTGGGGTCATGGTTTTTTTGAGTTTATGGGCTAACAATTCCCACACGTTTATCTGCTCCCTGCTTGAAATCGTACCTGGTGCATTTGTGCCATTTTTTGTGCCTTTGGGTATTCATTGTTGTCTTCACTGCATTCCTGCGGCCCACGGCGTAGTTGTGCCGACGTTGGGAATCTTCTAGCCGGCGTGCCCCCTCCTGAAGGCAACCTGGGGTTTCCGCGATGTTCATACCATCTTGCGTCGTTTTTCTTCCTTGCTTTGTTCCTCTCATGTCAGGTATTCACCAACTGGGGCTTCCTGGCAGCTTTTACACAGCACGTGATTAGATGGCGGGGAAGAGCTTGATCCTCCTTCTAACAGTCTTCTCATCCATTCCTAGCCATACTCGTTTTGCGTGCTTTTTGCTGCTCCTCTCTTCATCATTGTTGCGCGCTGTCCCTGTCACGTTTGAATCTGCACCCAAAGAGGCACATAACATTGTTTTCACGAAGAGTACAAATGCCCCGTGCCCGCAAAACGGTGTGTTTTCTCCACGCTGGCTCCATTAAGATGAGAGACAAATGCGTTTTTTGGACCCAATGTTGCTGCAGTGATTTGTCCTTACCCGCAAAAGTGGTGGGTGGAGATGGGTATGTGCTCTTTGTTGACTAAACCTGGTGAGCATGAAACAGCAGTTTCTCTTCCTAGCTGTGAACAATTGAGCTTATTTTCCTTTCTGGTACCGCTATGGCACAGACCTCTGCATTTCTCTGGGCGTTGTTGAGTGCTTTGCATGGTCCAACGTGGCAGTCGATCGGTGGGGAGGATCTCTCCTTAGTAAAGCTTTATGTTTTTGGCCGTGTGTTTTACTGGCTCTGCAAGCCATCCCAAATCCACTTACACGTTGTGTTCCTGGCTCATAGGCAGGGCTCCTCTCCTTGCCAGGAGAGGTCTGCTGACTCCGTGTTGGTGACGCAGGGCACCCTCCGCCTATTGTTACCACTGCACAACCCGTTTGAGTGGGTGGAAGGTCTTGCCAGTCACCCTGCTGGTATCATATAGTGGGCATATCAGTGTGCCTGTGTAGTTGTCCCATCATGGCGTTCCAGTCTGAAAGCTGCGGGCCCACCATGGAAACCCCTGTAATGACTTCCAGTTTTCTGCCTTCACCCATCTGGTGCCCATCGTGCTGGAGGTGCAAAGGTGTGAGCTGTTTAGTTACAGTGTACACTTAGTGACTTGACCCTGTGCTAGTTGAATAGATGTGTGAAGCTGCCCCAGAGCGCCTCTCGATGCTGTCTTTCATCTCTTGTCCAATGGATAGTGCACACATGCCTCCCGGCTTGGTAGAAAAAACGCCCTCACCATGTTGGTGTAGTCAAGGGAGACAGGATTTGTCCCCTCGTGATGTACTCCTGGACCAGGCCTGGTCCCAGGTGTGATGGGCTGTTTGGGTGTATGTGGCCACTTGAATGCACAAGGGTCACTTAAGTTGGGATATAAGTGTATGTGGCCTTCAGTGACCGGGAGTAGTCATTGGATTCTGGCTCCCCTATGTGCCTCTGCCATCCCTGTGTCTGTACCTCCACCACCCATCGTAGTCTTCTGTCTGGCGTTCTTTTCACACGACAGCACGCCACCCTGGGTCCCAACTAGCTTGATATTTCCATTCTGCTTTTCACCCCCCAACACCTGTAGATGCAACGACATACACGGGAGTTGCCGGAGATGTCGTCATGGCTCTGTTGGTGCTATATTCCTGATTCTGCCAGGAGCCCGGGGACCAATCGCTAATGCTGTCATGTCTGAGAGTCACTGGGTGGCTGTGCGCAGTTGCTTGCACCTAAGCTAAATTTTGCTCTGTCTGATGTTGCGTCCTGGAGCTTCACGGACGGGCCCTCAGCCCCGTTCCTCTAGGATTCTCGTTGTTGCCTGATTATTTCACTCAGTTGCCCTCCTTAACCCGTATTGACGAACACAGCAGTGAGTTTTTTACTCAGAGGATTGAGATAATCAGATACTTCAAGTGCAGGTCCCATTTGCCCAAGCAAAGTTTCAGCTTCAACGAATTTTTTAAGTCAGCTGTTACAAATCTCTTCAGTGTGTCGTGCAGTATCGTTTGCCTCGTGTCATGTCCTCTGGTGTCACGTCATGTCTGCCTGTGACACGTTGTGGTATATGGTATATCCCTATGATGAAGTAGTATTAAGTGGTAAAAGAATACCATGAAGAGTTAGCGTTGTAGGGGTTAGCGTTAGGGCGGTTTAGGGTTGGGGTTACGAGTAGGGAAGTTGGGTTTAGGGTTTGGAGTTGGCAGGTTTGGGTTAGAGGGGTTCGGGTTAGGCGTGTTGGGGTTTGGATGAGGAGGTTGAGGGTTGGGGTTAGGGTTTAGGGTTCGGGTTAGGATTAAAATCTCACAATACGGTGGCGTCTCAAGGCTTCGTGTCACTCAGTTCAGCAACTGAGGGCTTCACCCGTGCAGTCCACCGCCTCTCATGCCACTCCATACAGAGTATTCAGCGTTAGTTTTTGTTCTAATGTTAACGGTACATCGTAATTCCCATACGTTGCTCCTTTCTCGTTGAGTTACTTCATTCTCCAAGAAATAACTGTATAAAAAATATATATACATATGTATATATACATAACTGACCCTGGCTCACAAATACTAATTCCCCCAATGTCGTACCTAAAACAGAAGACACTTTGAGAAAATCAGCGACTACAAAAAGCCCAGCGGCAAAGAAAACAACAGCAGACAGAACGAGGAACCACGCTTTTCCAAGCGTCCTTTGTAATTGGGTGATCACGACATCTCTCCCCACAGGGCTTTATTGGGTTCCGAAGGGAGGTTCGCATAGCTTTTTTAACCTTGTAGTTGCATGGACGTACGTAAGCACGGCTTGCAAAAAATATTCCTATAGTTATGTGTAACTCCAGGGATATCGTTTTAAAAATAACCTACCTCTGCCGCAGCGCATCGGCGACGTTTCTGGACAGTCGTTTTTGTGTGCCCCTCTGACAGTGTCACCCGGTTGGGTCGGCTTCTCCACAACCCCCATCCCGTGTCTTCACTGGGAAAAGCAGGTCAACCCCTTTAGGGAATCACGTAGGCGCGCAGTGGGCCCGGGATAAATCTGCTCTCCCCGACCCACTGAATTTGTCATGGACACATTCCCAGACTCACTTCCCTGACCTTCCTTCAGCTGCCGCCCAGGCTCTGGGCTCGCCTCCTTGCCCCCCTTGGTCACCAGAGGGCGCAGCCTTCCCTCGAGAGCGCGGCCTGGTCCCCTCCATGTGCAGGGAGCTCCCGGGCTTCCCGCTCCAGCCTAGGATCTTCCCAACTTGGTCTCAACATCGTCACTCTCTCAGCACACACGTTTCCTGCGCACATAATCCTGTATTTCTCCATCAGTGCCTTATCCTACTAGGAAAAAAAGCATGCCCCTCAAAAAGGCCCATGCCAGGGAAATCGAGGAGACACTGTCATTTTCCAAATTTTGCTGTCTAAATGTCCCTGCCTCCGGTTGAAGGCTGCGTATGCGGCCGGGCTAAAAAGGCAAGGCTGAAATCCTGGCAGCCTGGGTCCCAGCAGTCCAATTGTTTATGGGTGTGGGGACACGGCTGACCTGTTTGCCACATACAGGAGGGATCCTTGGGCCCTTCACTGTCTTGCCATTCAGCTCCACGACATCCACTAGTGGCCTGGGCTTTGGCTGGTTCCCCATAGAACCTGTGCTCTGGAGCGATGTATCTCCACCCATCACTATCATTCTGCCACCAGGGGATATGTGAGTGTGAGAGTCAATGTTTGTCACTGGCAGCAGTCTCACAAGTCACTAGACTTCCAGGTACCCGCTGACCTAGGCTGCCTTCTGCCACAGGCAACGTCCCGAATCCTTTATCCCAGATGCTGACACCTGTGCAGTGGCGGAAATTAATTTTGATGAACACAGAGGTCCGAGGGTCAGCAGGCCAGATAGGTGAAGTGAAGGCCAGGTGGGCGGGGCTGAGGTATCTTTGGCATCACCATGGAGACAGTCCCCCACCCGAAGAGTGGGGGAAGCTTATGATGGGCCTGGTGACAAGACTGAACAAATGGCAGAGGTCCTGCCCGCCAGAGAGATGACACCGTGCCCTCCATTGTGACCTATGACACCTGGTGGCCACAGGATTTGAGCACACCTTGGGAAAGGGTATGCAGGCACAAGGAAGGCCCTGGTGTGGACTGCTTCAGGGTATTGGCACAGCAGGCCAGGTACCTCTTTCCCACTTTCCTGAGGATATCAGTACGCAAGGCATCCCCACTCAGTATCTCTTACCTCTCTGTCTCTCTCTTGATGTGCTCGTTTTCTGAAATCTCTTCCTTCTCCCCCTTGTCACTTCACACCTTGGAGTGCCTGACAGAGGGCCTAGAGATGAAAGAGCAAAGGGGGTTAAGGCCTCTGGCTGTACTGGTTGCCCATGGGCAGAGAAGATCTGCTAGTTTATCTAGAAGGTCTAGAGAGTAGCGATTGATGGGGGAGCTACATCACGGGCAGATCCTGGCCAGGTGAAGCTTGCTGACATGTGGCAGCCTCTCCAGAGACTACTAATTCTGCTGATAACATTGTATGCAAATACCCGGCTGAGTGCGAAGGACAGAAAACAATGACACATGCCTGCCAGAGGCCTATCCTGGGTCTAGAGTCCACCCTGGTCTCCAGTGACTCATCGTCTCACCACACACGTTGCCTGCACACATGGAATCTGCCTCTCTCCACAAATGCCTTCACCTGCTAGGAAACACAGGATGTCACTCAGCCAAAGGAGAGCACAGGCAGAGTCAATTGAAGCCCCCATTTTCAAGATTTTGCCCCCTGCTGCTCCACAGCCTCCGGTGGCACACTGTATGTGTGTCACTTCTCAGAAGACAAGGCTGAGATCCGGGCATCCAGGGCCCCAGCAGTCCAGAGTCTATGGATGGCGGCATATGGATCACCTCTTTGCCACGTACAGGAGGGAGGCCTGGGCCCTGGACTGGCTCCACTAGAGCTCCACGACCTCAGCTATTTTCCCTGACCTTTGGCCTGTGCCCTAGTGAGTGTGTGATCTCGTTACACCTCTCCTCCCACCACTCTGAATCCACCACCTGTGGATAATTGAGTGTGGAAATCAACATCTATCACTGGCTGCAATGTCACAGGTCACTAGGTGTCTAAGCTCAGGCTGACCTTGGTTGTCTTCTTCCCACGCAAGAAATGTAATGTTTCAAAGGAAATGAGGACACGTGGTCACTGCCCAACATCCTTTCTTTCATCCACACAGCGGTCTAGATGAGGGTAAGGAGGCCAGTTAGGCCAGGTGAAGGCTGAGTGCAGGGCCTAAGGCTTCTTTCCCAATCACCATGGAGACAGCCACCGCAAGGCTGGCCGGAACTTCTGACGGGGACGAGTCACAAACACTGAGCCAATAGGAGAGGTCCAGCCTAACCAGCCACTTCTCCAGAGCCCTCCACATAATGGCCCCTTCTGTTTTAGGTCACAAAATCGAGGACACCCAAAGGAATCACTTCACAGTAAGCAACCCCTGATGTGGACACGTTTGACACACTGGGACAGCAGGGAGGTACCTCTTTTCCACTTATGCTAGAATATCAGTAGGCAAGGCGCCCTTCCTCAGCATCTATGGCCCCTCTCTGTATGTGTTCATTCAGAGAAATCTCTTGATTCTACCCCTGAGACACAAGTATAAGGGGCCTGAGAGAGAGCCTAGAGATAAGACGGGGGAGGCTTCTGGCTGTACTGCTTCCCCGTGGGTAGAGAATAGCAGGTAGTTTCTTTGGAAGATCTTAGCTTCTGTTGCTTGACATGGGCAATACAGTAGGGGTGGACCATGGCCAGGTGGAACTTGCGGGCAGATGCAACCTCTCTGGCGACGAATAATTCTGCTGCTGCTTTGTATGCTGAAAACCTCTGCCCACCAAGTGTTTCGTTAATTTTTTTTGGAAGAACCAGCTTCTGGCTTTAATTCTTTCAATTGTTGTCCTGTTCTCTAATTCATTTAGTTCAGCTCTCATTTTTATTAGTTTTCTTCAGGTGCCTCATGGATTCTTTTGTTCACTTTCTATTCGTTCGAGTTGTAGGGACAGTTCTCTGATTTTGGTTCTTCTTGTATGTGTGCATATATCGATATGACCTCTGAGCACTGTTTTTGCTGTGTCCCAGAGGTTTTGATAGGAAGTGTTTTCATTCTCGTTGCGTTCTATGAATTTCTTTATTCCCTCCTCAATGTCTTCTATAACCCAGTATATTTTCAGCAGGGTATTGTTCTAAGTATGTGGTTTCTTTTCCCTAATTTTTGTTATTGATTTCCACTTTTAGGGCCTTATGGTCTGAGAAGATGCTTTGCAATATTTCAATGTTTTGGATTCTGCAAAGGTTTGTTTTATGACCTAATATGTGGTCCGTTCTGGAGAACGCTCTATGTGCGCTAGAAAAAAAGGATACTTTGCAGCAGTTGGGTGGAGTGTTCTGTATAAGTCAATGAGGTCAAGTTGGTTGACTGTAGCAATTAGGTGTTCCGTGTCTCTTTGAGCTTCTTACGGGATGTCCTGTCCTTCTCCGAAAGTGGTGTATTGAAGTCTCCTACTATGATTGTGGAGATGTCTATCTCATTTTTCAGTTCTCCTGAAGTTTGTTTTATGTATCTTGGAGCCCTGTCATTGGGTGCATAAATGTTTAATATGGTATATCTTCCTGGTCAATTGCCCCTTTAATCATTATGTATGTCCTTCGTCCTTTGTGGTGGATTTAACTGTAGAGTCTATTTTATCAGAAACTAATATTGCCGCTCCTGCTGTTTTTTGCTACTTGTTTGTTTGATACATTTTTTCCATACTTTGAGCTTTAGTTTGTACTTTAAGTCTAAGGTGTGTCTCTTGTAGCCAGCATATAGATGGATCGTGTTTTTTATCCAGTCTGCAACTCTCTCTTTATTGGTGCATTCAGTCCATTTACATTCAGTGTAATTACAGATAAGTATGAATTTAGTGCTGCCATTTTGATGCCTTTTTCTGTGTGTTGGCAGTTTATTTTTTCCACTTCCTTTTTTGTACTGAGTTTTTCTTCGTAAATCGTGTGTTCCTCAATTTCATACTAGTTGGATTTACTTTTGCTGAGTCGTTATGTTTATCTTGGTTTTCATTTTGAAGTATGGAATTGTTAGATCTTTTTGTTGTTACCTTCATTTGTATCGTCCCATATCGCCATGTTTTCCTCTCCGTATGGAAGATCTGTGCCTTGTGTATGTAGTCCCTCTTTTTTGATTATTGTGATCTTTTACATAATGACTTCACTGATTCCCTGTTCTGAGCATTTTTTTCTTTTTTAAATAAATCATTTTGTTTTTGTGATTTCCCTATTTGAGTTTATATCAGGATGTTCTGTTCTGTGACCTTGTTTTGTCTTGGTATCTGATATTATTGAGTTTCTGACCAAAGAATTTCCTTTAGTAATTCCTGTAGCTTTGGTTTGGTTTTTGCAAATTATCTGAGCTTGTGTTCATCTGTAAATGTCTTAATTTCACCTTCATATTTGAGAGAGTTTTGCTGGATATATGATCCTTGGCTGGCAGTTTTTCTCCTTCAGTGCTCTATATATGTCATCCCATTGCCTTCTTGCCTGCATGGTTTCTGCTGAGTAGTCAGAACTTATTCTTATTGATTCTCCTTTGTAGGTGACTTTTTGTTTATCCCTGGCTGCTTTTCAGATTTTCTCTTTCTCTTTGATTTTGGCAAATTTGATGATAATATGCTTTGGTGATTTTCTTTTGGGATCTATCTTGTATGGTGTTTGATGAGCATCTTGTATAGATATCCTTTCATCTTTCACGATGCCAGGGTAGTTTTCTGCCAACAGATCTTCAACTATTCTCTCTGTATTTTCTGTTTTCCCTCCCTGTTCTCGAACTCCAAACACAGGCAAGTTATTCTTCTTGATAGAGTCCCACATGATTTTTAGGGTTTCTTCATTTTTTTAAATTCTTTTATCTGATTTTTCTTCAACTGTATTGGTGTCAATTCCCTTATCCTCTAACTCCCCCACTCTGCATTGCAGTTCCTCAGTTCTGCTCCTCGGACTTCTTGTGGAGCTAATTCTGTAATTTTATTAATCTTTTGCATTTCGGAATGCTGTCTATGGATTCTTGCAGCTCATTGATTTTTTCACTATGTTCTTGAATAATCTTTTTGATTTCTTCAACTGCTTTATCAGCGTGTTCCTTGGCTTTTTCTGTAGATTTCCTTATTTCATTTCTGAGGTCATCCCTGATGTCTTGAAGCATTCTGTGCATTGTTTTTTTATATTCTACATCTGGCAATTCCAGGAATGTATCTTGATTTGGGAAAGATTTTGATTTTTTAATTTGGGGATTTGTAGAAACAATCATGGTCCGCTTCTTTATGTGATTTGATATCGACTGCTGTCTCCAAGCCATCACTAAGATATTGTAATGATTTATTTTATATTTGCTCACTGAGTTTTATCTTCTTGTTTTGGTTTGTTTCAGTATACCCAAATGGGCCACTAGATTGCGCTATCTTGATTATAGTAGCCTTTTGAATCACTTGTG
This sequence comes from Loxodonta africana, assembly GCF_030014295.1. Lineage (NCBI taxonomy): Eukaryota > Metazoa > Chordata > Mammalia > Proboscidea > Elephantidae > Loxodonta > Loxodonta africana. The sequence goes on along the minus strand of NW_026974853.1, from coordinate 212,909 downwards.
TCCTATTACCAGCTGGTTTTAGCTGTTACCAGATATATGAGCCTATGAGTCCATTCACTATTCTTGAATAGAATCACCTTAGGTGTGCTGATTGTGGGTCACCTAGTGTGTGTTGTAGGCTATCACCTCTTTACTTAGGGGAGTAGTGGTTGTATGCACCAGATTCTAGTTGCGGCATGGAGTCACACTCTGAGGAGGCCACAATGCTGACAGGCTTCCCCCACGTGCCAGTGAGGTAGGAGTTTCTCTATTCCAAGATCACTTTGGGGGGGTGGGCTCTACTGCTGTACACTAGGCATCCAATGCTTGTACCTCTAAAGAGTGGTAGGCATCACTATCCTCAGAAACCTTTAGCAAGTGGTTAGGTGGTGTGGGTGGAGCTTTAGCCCTCAATTCCCAGCTGTGGATCAGTGAGGTCTCTGTTTAATAGGTAGAGAGCTATCAGACCTCCAAAACTTGCCTTCCCACTGCTTTGCTAAAACAATTACAGACAGATCTCAGAATTGCGTTTGCATTATAATAGCCACCTGGTTCCCTGTACAGATGAAAGCCACAGGCTGTGGATCTCTTTTGCTTGACTGGGGCTGGTTCTGTATTAGTATTCCAGCTTAGGAAAGTCAGGGAAGGATTTTTCTCTGCCAGATTGTTAATTGCTGCTTCTCTCAGGCCAGGAGAATGGGTTAGGAAAAAAAAAAAAAAACCACAGAGCTCTTCACTCCCTGGCCCAGGAAATTCCAGTGTTAATGAAGCCACCTGGATCAGGGAGGCGAGGGATCAGATAGATAGGAGACAGTAGCACAATATAGACAAAGTTACTTGTTTGTTGAAGACTGTTTTATCTGAGATTCCAGAAAGGCATCTAGCCTGTGGTGCTCGCTGGGTTGAGATTGCCCCCGAGGGTCAGGCCTGCAGCCCGTGCTTGTGCCATCTCAGGAAGCCATGATCTGCTCCTCTGTGATTAGACCAAAGGCCAGCGCCGAGGTTTTCTGACTGGGACACTGGCTCCAGGCTCCGAAAACAGTCTCTGCTTCCCTCTGGGTTCTCGTTCTCCTGTCAGTCACTTCAGTGTGCAGCCTGCTTGCACTGGCTGAGTCTCTGCCGAGGTTACTCCAGGGCGTTAGGGGTTAGGGCTACGTCCTGTGTTTGCCCCGTCTCAGTAAGCTGTGATCAGCCCAACCACTCTGGCACCAGGGAACTGCAAGGGCTCAAGGCTGTGGCGGAGGACGCCAGTTCCAGAAGCAGTTGCTGCTTCACTGTGCGGCTTTTCTCTCCCCTGTCACTCAGGTCAACTCCTTAGTTCTGTGTTTGATGGCCACGGTTCATAGATTGTCATGTATGTGATCGATTCACTTGTTTTTCAGAGTCTTTTTTGTAAAAGGGATCTGTGGTAGCTTCTACCTAGTCAGCCATCTTGGCTCTGCCTCCAGCAAATGGAGTTTCTTAAAAGGAAGTGTAACTATAATTCTCCACCAGAAAAGGAAGAAGAAGGGAGGAAAGAAGGCATTTCTAACAAAACAAGAAAACATGTGCTCTGCTGCTGTTGTTGTTTTCTTTTTATCCAATGATAATTCTGCCTGTAATTTTCTATGACCAACATCAAGTCAAATAAGCACAAAATATTGATCCCTATCCATCTGCCATTCTGCTTAAGCAGTTACAACGGGGTGAACTTGAAAACCTGGATTACAGATATTTCTTTAAAAGGAATGAAAATTGGCGCAACAGTACATGTAATTCAAAAGTTAATAGGGCTCCTATTTGTTCTACTTGCCTTCTTTAAAATTAGCTTAATTTTCATATCTCAGTGTCATTCAAGCAAAAAAAAAATACTACCATAAAGAATTAATAGTGGACTGACTGGTATTAGTTTTTTTTCCTCTCTCTTCCAGAATGTTCGGAAATCAGATGGTGGTGAGGGTTGCACAATACAGCGAATAGAGTAAAAGCAACAGAATTGGACACTCCAAAATATTGAATTTTATGTTACATGAATTATATCTCAACTTAAGTAAAGAATTAACAGCGGTCTTTAGCGGCAATAAGACATTCATCCTTGATCAGAAGCAAAGAGCTCTTTAAGTGGTATTAAGGACAAAAAACAGTGAAAATTCTAAGGTAGTGTCTGGAGTTCTTTTTTCTCTTGGTTTTCTCCTTTCCCCAAACCACCACTATTCTTTTTGCCCTGTCTTCTAGTTTTACCCAACATTGCTAAATAGGAAAGACATTTTATATCATTACAAAGCATCCTAAATCAGCCAATGGTTTTTCTCCTTCACCAAACTTGGACTAACTGGAAACCTCTCATGGGTGTGAAAGCTCCTGGCCTTGAAGCTTTCTCCTTTCAGGTCCCCCAAATCAAGGGGGTTTTCTTTCAAAGTCAAAATACAGCTGAATTAGCTTTTCAGAATGGACTTGACGGCAGGGTTCTGACCTCACTAATTTAAGGAAAGTATTAAAAGCTGAGTGCAGCTTCGAAGAACAAAAGTGGGTCGACTCTCAGAGATTTTGCAATAATCTAGCGCCTATCTCTTTCTCCAGTCTCATCTGGCACGACATCCTCGCCTTGTACCCTTGGCTCCAGAGACTCTATCCGATATCCTGTTTCCCATTTTCCCTGCCATGCACAGGGCCTTTGCACGTGCTATTCCCTCTACCCAGGGCACACTCTCCTCACGTCTTTGCCTAGTTTATTCCCACTCATCTTTCAGATCTTTCTGAACCAAGTCAAAATATTGGAAGGAGTCTTCCAAACACTGGCCTTGCCTTCTGAAGACACATTTATTAGATGTCGAGAAATGAGGGATGGTGGAAAATTAAATCTCTGCAGAATAGGTTTGAGGGCACCCTAGAGGAAACTTCATTTTCAAGAATTTTCATGGAGATCTTGGGAAAGCTAGTGGAGGGACTGAAGGGCTGACCACAGGCTCCCTCCGGATGCACCTGGTGCTAAAGGGAGGGTTTAGCGGCATAAGGAGAGGGCCGGAGCCAGGGCAAGAGGAGACTTGAAGGGTCCGGATAGGGATGCTGGGTCACAGGAGGGCTGTTTGCGTCATTCCCTCCCAGGCTCTCTGCTTGCCCATTCCTTCTGAAGGAGCAGCCTCAGTGAGCATCCTATTCCCACCGGGAACCCAGGCACCACCCCAGACCCTGCAGCTCACACCCACTCACCATCCACTGGCACTGAGGGACCCGGCAGACCAAGGTGGAGCAGCGCTGCTGCCCAGCATCCTGGTAGGCAGCTGTGCGGTGGGCCACGGGGGGGCTGGTTCGCTCTGCAGCCATGCCATGGTGTGGGCATTCACTGGGTGACACACTGTGGCATGGGCTCTTCGGTAGGTGCCTTAGTTACCCAGTGCTGCTATAACAGAAATACCACAAGTAAATGGCTTAGCAAAGTCCAATTTATTCTCTTACAGTCTAGAAGGCTAGAAGTCTGAACTCAAGGTGCCAGCTACAGGGGAAGGTTTTCTCTCTCTATTGTCTCTAGAGGATGGTCCTTGTCATCAATCTTCCCCTGGCCTAGGAGCTTCTCAGCACAGGGACCCTGCATCCCAAGGATGCGTTCTGCTCCTGGCACTACTTTCTTGGTGGTATGAGGTCCTCCTGTCTCTCTGCTCATTTTTCTCTTTTATACCTCAAAAAAGATTGACTTACTACAAAGCCTAATCTTATAGATTGAGTCCTGTCTCATTAACATACCTGCCGATAATCCCACCTCACTGACATCATAGAGGTAGGATTTACAGTGCATAAGACAATCACATCAGATCACAAAATCTTGGACAATCACACAATACTGGGAATCGTTGCATAGCCAGGGTGACACACAATTTTAGGGGTCGATTCAATCCATGACAGTAGGTAATAGTAATGTCTAAGAAGAAGTATAGCCAGAATTCTCATTTGAAGCGTGGATGGTGAGATTTTTGCCTCACATCTTTGGACATGTTATCAGGAGGGACCAGTCTCTGGAAAAGGACATCTTGCTTAGGAAATTAGGGTGTCAACCAAAAAGAAAAAAAAAAAATCCCTCAACTAGATAAATTAACACAGTGGCTGGAACATTAGATTCAAATATAGAAATGATTGTGAGGATGGTGGGTGCAAGACCAAGCAGTGTTTTATTCTGTTGCACCTACAGCTGCTATAAGTTGGAATGAACTCAACCGTGTCTCACAACAAAAACAACAGTAATAGTAATGGTAATATGTAATAACATGGAGGCATTCTCATTTCCACCTTTTGGGTTTTAGACCACTGCATACTGTCTATAAGGGAAATGACACCATACATTTGTTGCTGGTATAAGACACATAGTGTATGCTGAAGGAGTGCCCAAACTCACAAGGTATTGTCTCTTAGATGGTGTCCTGTGACTTCATATTTCAATCAAGCCACCTGCTTCTGGGTGATGGGGCATATAGTAAAACTCATGGCATAAGCCCATAGCCCCAGTGCCTTTTCTGTAAGATCATCTTCTTGGTTATCGATGATGTTATGTGTGATTCTGTGGCATAGATGAGGCATTTATGAGTCCACATATGGTGGTGCTACTAGAAGCAAAAATCAAACGACAGTGCATTGGGAAAATCTGCTGCAAAGGACCTCTTTAAAGTGTTATAAAACAAAGATATCACTTTAAGGAATAAGGTGCGCCTGACCCAAGCCATGGTGTTTTCATTCACTTCATATGCATGTGAATGTTGGACAGTGAAGGAAGGCCAAAGAAGAATTGACAGCTTTGAATTACAGTGTTGGCAAAGAATGTTGAGTGCACCACAGACTGCCAAAAGAATGAACAAATCTGCCTTGGAAGAAGTACAGCCAGAATGCTCCTTAGAAATGAGGATGGTGAGACTTCATTTCACATACTTTGGACATGTTATCAGGTGGGACCAGTCACTGGGGAAGGACACCATGCTTGGTAAAGTCGAGGGTCAGTGAAAAACAGCAAGACCAAAAATGAGGTGAATTGACACAGTGGCTGCAACAATGGGCTAAAGCACAACAATGATCATGAGAGCAGTGTAGGACTGGGCAGTGTTCCATTCTGTTGTACACAGTGTCACCATGAGCTGGAGCTGACTAGATGGCACCTAATAACAACAAAGTAGAAGCAAGGCTAGCAAGGAAGGAAAAATCATATGTAGAATAAGGATCTATTCCAATGTTGGTAAGTAACTGTAACTTCCATGATAAAAGGGCTCCAAGGTACGCAATCTGTCCCCATAGCCAACATCAGGGGCCCACTTCGGAATGATGCTTATGGAGGTTCTTATTCTGCTGTTGTCAAGTTGCACACTCAGCAGTGATGATAACCAGATCAATAGCCCCTGGTAACCATTAATCTGTCTCTATGCATTTGCCTAATTTCAGTATTTCATACAAATGAAACCATACAATATTTGTCCCTTTGTGTCTAGCTTATTTCACTTAGCATAATGTTTTCAATGTTCATACATGTTCTACCATAAATCAGAAATCCATTTCTCTTTATGGCTGAATAATATTTGTATGATATATGACATTTTGTTTATCCAATTGTTCATTGATAGACATTGGGTTGTTTCTACCTTTTGGCTATTGTTCATAATTCTGCTGTGAGTTTTCATGTACAAATTTCTGTGTGGACATATGTTTTCATTTCTCTTGGGTGTATATCTACTAGAGTGGAATTGCTGGGTCATACGGTAACACCGTGTTTAATCTTTTGAGAGCTGCCAGATTGATTTCCAGATGCAGAATTTTACTTCTCTATCAGCTGTGTATGAGCGTTCCTATTTCTCCACATCCTTGTCAGCACTTCATGTTATCTGACTTTTTGATTCTAGTCATGTTAATGGGTGTGGAGTGTTATTTCATTGTGGTTTTTATTTACATGTCTTGGCATGAAATGATGCCAAATATCTTCTCATGTGCTTATTAGCTATATGTATACGTACTCTGGAGAAACATGTATTCAGGTCCTTTGCATATTTTTTAGTTGGATCATTTGTCTCTTTATTCTTGGGTTGTGAGAGTTCTTTATTCTAGATATAAGTACCTTACCAGATACATGATTTGCAAAAAATTTCCCATATTCTGTGGGTCGTCTTTTCATTTCCTTGTTTCTTGAAATGCTGACTTATGGTTCCAATTACCTCTTTTCTCATAGAGGCAGCTAAGGTCTCATACTCACATGGTGTCTCGTGATCAAGAGATCAGTATTTTCCAGTGCCCAATACCAGTGCCCAATACTGCTACTAGAATACCAGTTCCATTGACTTGACTCTGACTCATGGGCACCCTATGCATGTCAGAGTAGAACTGTGCTCCATAAGGTTTTCAATGGCAGGTTTTTCAGAAGTAGATTTGCAGGCCTTTTTTCCGACGTACCTCTGGGAGGGCTTAAACCGTCAAACTTCCAGTTATCATTCAAGAATGTAAACTATTTATACCACCCAGGGAAAATAGCCAGGTAGGATCTGCCTATCAAATGGAGAATAGTTGACAGTACTCTAAAATGCTAAGGGTCTCAACTGCAATTCTACTGTTTGATTTTTCCAAGGCTTTATAAGGCATCACTATGGAAACCCTGGTGGTGTAGTGGTTAAGAGTTTGGCTGCCAATCAAAAGGTCAGCAGTTCGAATCCACCAGGCACTCCTTGGAAACGCTATGGGACAGTTCTATTAGGTACTACAGGGTTGCTGTGAGTTGGAATCTACTCACAGGCAAGGGGATCTACCATAGAAAAAAGAAAGAATACCCACTGCTGTCGAGTTGATTTTGACTCAGTGACCCTGCAGGACAGAGTAGAACTGCCTTATAGGGTTTCCAAGGATGTAATCTTTATGAAAGCAGACTCCCACATCTTTCCCCCACAGAGCACCTGGTGGGTTTGAACTGCCAACCTTTCAGTTAGCAGCTAAGCACTTTAATTACTGCACCACCAGGGCTCCTTTTCTATCTACCATAGACATTTAAATTAGCATTACTTTTCTTGTGGCATGAGGCCAAAGTGGTAAGGCAGCTTGCACTGCAGCATGGATCTGCTCCAGAGCGCTCTCTTGCTATAAACTGCCTTTAGAGCTGTAAGCCTTACGGGTTACCACATAGTAAGTGGTCCCAAAAACACTGTGTCCTTTACTCATGGTGGTAGTACATGAAAGTTCCCTGGGTTCTAGATATAGTCATAGATCAGTCGTCTGCAGACACAGTCCTGAGAAAGTGTGATGCTGTCCTTGCCAGGTGAAGGCAAACGGCTTCTGATTATTTTTGCTGATAGAATATAACTTAAACCATTTACTGAATTAAAAGCTACATAAGAGTTTCAGTAGTGACAATGGATCTGGAAGACAGCTCCAATTGGCATCAACAACTGAGTATGTTGAGGATTAACCACCAATATTCTCCAACTCGTCTGGCTTTTGCTCTGGCAAATCAGACAAGTAACACTGAATGATTAACTATCCTGATTTAACTTGTCTTACACCCCAAGCAATGTAATATTTGACCAAGATTTTTCATTTTTTACAGAAATATCATTAGTAGTAGAATTAACATAAGCTAAAAGTAGAGACCTCAGTTTTGCACTTCCATCTTCTGCATGTTCCCGTCTAGTACCGTAATATGTGAGATGCACATGCAGCTCTCAGCTGAAAACATTATTAAACATGGACAAGAACCAGTGCCCCATCTCTTTTTTCCTGATCCTGTCCTGGTGCAATATAACTAAGTTTTATCATCCAAGGACAGTATACAGAATGATCAATAATAAAAATCAAGCATCTCTAGATAACTCCTTGTGGCCTCTGGTCGTGGTAGGAGAAGTATTAAAGCTTCTGCCAGCTACTTCATTTAGCAGGTAGTTTTTCAGTGGCTTGTGCTATGGCCTGTAAGATGCATAAAGTCACCAGGCTGCCAGTCAGACGGTCAGTGAACGTGGAACATTATATATTAGGTTTATGTGAAATATAGGCAGAACGTAGGGACTGAGAGAAATCCTGTCATAGAGCATTTAACGTGTAGTTTGAATGCTCTTGCTTCATAGAATGAGCATTTTTGTCTAGTTAAATCTACAATGATTTAGTTATTTTTTGTTTAGTAACACTTTTTATTTTGCCAGAAATACTTTCAGTAGCAATTTGTTTAAGAATTGAAGTGTATGTTTAGTAAAATATTAAGTACTATATTTTCGTGTCTCCGGATAGTTGATGATGAACAAGTAAGTTCCCAAAATGTCTGTTGACATTTTCCGTCCATCATGGAGCTCAGGGATATCACTGACAACCTGAAAATCTAAATGCACATATCTGGTGAAGAAACATCAGCAACCACTTCAAAAGTTCCTGGTTATTTGAAGAACACTGCTCAAAGACAGTATTTTTAAAAGACATTTTGACATATACAGCACAGGTCTATTACATATCACTCTATGAAACATGACTTTTCAATTAGATCAAATGGCTGGTCTTCTAAATTAATTTTGTTGATTTTTTCAAGTTTTCTTGTGCACTTATGTTGGTTCTATTAATGGGTAAATGAAGCCAGTTCTATAGTGGTACCAACAGATACTTTAAATAGAAAATCAGTTAACCCCATTCATGGTTCAATTAGTTTTGTCTAATAAATTTTTTTTTCTTTTTTTAATATATGAGATTAAAATAATTGTTTTCGAAACTCCTTCTGTTAAAGAAAAACACTTGACACTTTTTAAAGGCTATTGTAAATTTAATTTCCCAACCCCAGTGATTATATAAATTCGGCTGGTAAAATAATACAATTAATAAACTTCTCAATGTTTCTTGAATAAATTTTGATGCTGTAATTTATAATTCCAGAAAGCTATGATATTCTTTAGTGCTTGAAAAATTTTTGAATTTTTTGATGTTTTCTTCCCCCGCTGCAACTCCTTCTCTCTCTCCCTCCCCCCACTTTCACTCCCTATTTTTAACAAGTTGGATCTCCTAGAATAGTTTTCTCATTTTCTGTCTCTTTGCCTTGCTGCTATAATCTCTGGGAGATTTTTTTCAACTTTATCTTCTAATCCAGCTATTGAGTTGTCATTTTTGATACATCTTAATTTCCCAGAACTATACTTTTTTTACTCTGAATAGCCCCCTTTTTTTGTTTGTCTTTGTAACACCTTGTTCTACATTCCTGATAAAGAACAATGACGAATCTGTGAAGCATCTCCTAACAGGGATGAATCTGGAGGACATTATGCTGAGTGAAATGTCAGTTACAAAAAGACAAACATTGAGTGAGACCACTACTGTAAACACTCACAAAAAGGTTTACGTACAAAAAGGAACAACCTTTGATAGTTAAGAGGGCGGGGAGGGGTGGGGATGGAAAAACATTTAATAGATAAGTAGAAGCTTTGTTGAAGGATAAGACAGTACACAATACTGAGAAAGCCAGCACAACCTGCATGACACAAGGTCATGGTAGCTCCATAGACACACCCAGAATCCCTCAGGGCCTGAATTGCTGGGCTCAGAGCTGTGGGGACCAAGATCTCAGGAAATATCTAGCTCGATTGACATAACATAGTTTATAAAGAATATGTTTTACATTCTACTTTGGTGAGTAGCATCTGGGGTCTTAAAAGCCCATGAGCAGCCATCTAGAATACCCCACTGGTCTCACCCCTTCGGGAGCAAGGAGAATGAAGAAAACTGAAAAGACAAGGGAAAGATTAGTCCAAAGGACTAATGGACCACGTCTACCATCGCCTTCACCAGACTGAGTCCAGAACAACAAGATGGTGCCTGGCTACCAATACTGACTCTTGTGACATGGATCACAATTTAGCGTCACAGACAGAGCTGTAGAAAAATGTAGAACAAAATTCTAACTGAAAAAGAAAGATGAGATTTACTGACCTAACAGAGATTGGAGAAACCCTGAGAGTATGGCCCTCAGACACCCTTTCAGGTTGTTCCTGAGGTTCACCCTTTAGCCAAAAATTGAAAAGGTCCATAGAACAAAGCAAGACTGAAGGGGAGCACCAGCCCTGGGGCAGGGACTAGAAGGCACTGAGTAACAGGAAACCTGGTAACGGGGAAACCAGGGGTGAGAGTGGAGAGTGTTGACTTGTCATGGGGTTGTTAACCAATGTCATAAAACAATGTGTGTACTGACTCTCTGATGAGAAACTAGTTTGTTCTGTAAACCTTCATCTAAAGTGCAATAAAAAGAAAAATAAAAAAGGAGAAAAAAATGGGCAAAGGAAATGAACAGATACTTCATCAAATAAAATATTCAAGAGGCCAACAGACACATGCAGAAATGCTCACAATTCACTAGCTATTCCCCACCAGAGAAATGCAATTCAAATCACAATGAGCTACCATCTCACCCCAGCATTACCAGCCCAAATCACTAAAACAGGAAATAGCAAATGTTGCAGAGGCTGCAGAGAGATTGGAACTCTTATGCATTGCTGGCGGGAGTACAAAATGATACAACTATTTTGGAAAACAATAAGGCACTTCCTTAGAAAGCTAGAAATAGAAATACCATATGATCCAGCAATCCCACTCCTAGGAATATATCCTAGAGAAATAGTAGTCGTCACAGGAATAGACATAAGAACACCCATGTTCATTGCAGTATCGTTCACAAAAGCAAAAAGATGGAAACAACCTAGATGCTCATTAACGGATGAATGGATAAGCAAACTGTGGTACATAAATACAGTGGAGTATTAAACAATGATAAAGAACAACAAGGAATCTGTGAAGCGTGTCATAACATGGATGAATCTGAATCTGGAGTGCATTATGCTGAGTGAAATAAGTTAATCACAAAAGGACAAATATTGTATGAGACCACTACTGTACTGAAAAGGTTTATACAGAAAAAGAAACAATCTTTGATGGTTACAAGGGAAGGGAGAGGGACTGGAGAAACACTAAATAGACAATTCATAAATGGTATCTTTGGTGAAAGGTAAGGCAGTAAACAATATTGGGGCAGCCAGCACAACTTGTAGAAGGCAAGGCCAGGGAAGTTCCACTGACATACCCAAACTCCCTGAGGGACCAAACTCCTGGGCCGAGGGCTGTGGGGACCATGGTCTCGGGTAATGTCTAGCTCAATTGGCATCACATAATTTATAAAGAAAATGTTCTACATTCTACTTTGGAGAGTAGCGTCTGGAGTCTTAAAGCCTGTAAGTGGCCATCTAGGATACTCCACTCGTATCACCCCTTCAGGAGCAAGGAATAATGAAGAAAACTAAAGACATAAGAGAAAGATTAGTCCAAAGGAGTAATGGACCACATCTATGATGGCCTCCACCAGCTTGAGTCCAGTACAACTAGATGTTGCCCATCTACCACCACGGAGTGCTCTGACAGAGATCACAATAGAGGCTCATGGACAGAGCTGGAGAAAAACGAAGAACAAAACTCTAACTTAAAAAGAAAGACAGGAGAGGCGGGGCCAAGATGACTGATTAGGTAGAAGCTATCTCGGATCCCTCTTCCGACAAAGACTCAGAAAAACAAGTGAATCGATCACATATAAAACAATCTACGAACCCTGATCATCAAACACAGATCGAAAGAGTTGACCTAAGTGACAGAGACTGAGAACGAACAACCATGGGGAAGCAGCAACTGTTTTCGGAGCCTGGAGCCAGCGTCCCAGTCAGGAAACCTTGCCGCCAATCTTTGGACTGGGCGCAGGGGAGCTGAGCACGGCATCCTGAGAGGGTACAAACACGGGCTGCAGCCCTAGCCCCCTGAACTGACCTCAGAGGAAGCCCAGCCAGTGCACGCAGGCAGCGCAGTGACACGGCTGAGAGGAGGAGAAGTCACTGGGAGGCAGCGACTGGTTTTGGAGCCAGGAGTGCAGAATCCCAGCCAGGGAACCTTGGCACTGGGCTGTGGACTGGGAGTGGAGGAACTAACCGCGGCTTCTGAGACAGCGTAAGCATGGAACGCAGGCCCGACACTCGGGAGCAATCTCTACCCAGCCAGCGCGCACAGTCGACGCGTCCCCCTCGGGAATCTCAGATAAAACAGTCATCCTAAGCAAGATAAGTAACTTTGTCTATATTCTGGGGTGCTACTCTCTCCTGTTTATCTGAACCCTCCCCTCCCCTTCCCAGGTGGCTTCATTAACATTGGAATTTCCTGAGCCAGAGAGTAAACTGCTCTGTGGTTTTTCTTTCTTTCTTTTTTTTTTTGGTGTTTTCCTAACCGATTCTCCTGCCCTGAGAGAAGCAGCTACAAAAAACCCAGGGACCAAAAATCCTTCCCTAATTGGACTAAAAACACAGAACCAGCTCCAACCAAGCATATGTGATCCACAGTCTTGGGCTTTCATCTCTACAGGGAACAAAGTGGCTATTATAATGCAAAGGCATTTCTGATAAGGATCTGACTAGAATTGTTTTAGCAGATTACTGGAAAGACAAGTTTCCCAGGTCTGATATCTCTGCTTATTCAACAGATCCCTCACTGACCCACAAGAAGGAACTGAGGGCTGAAGCTCCCCCTAGACCACCTAGCCTCCTGCCTTAGGGGTCTAAGGGGGGGTGACACCTACCAATCTGCAGAGGTACATGCATTGGGGGTCTAAGGTGCAGCTGCAGAGCGCACCTACCAAAGTGCTTTAGGAATAGAGACACACTTACCTCACTGGCACTTGGGGGAAGCCTGTCAGCATCCTGCCCCTTCTGGAGTGTGAACCCCTGCTGCTACTAGAATGTGGTGCATACAACTATCACCACTACTTCTCTAGGTGGATAGGTGACAGTCTACACCACACACTTGGTGACCCAAAATCAGATTCTACTCAAGAATAGTGAATGGACTCTTATGCTTATATATCTGTACAGCCCGAACCAGCTGGTAATAGGACATAATTGACTCAAGGGCTACAACAATAAAGACAGCACTATCTAGTAGCCCATGTACGTATATTGAAAGAAAACAAAACAAGATAAGACTCAATGAGCAAATATAAAACAAATCACTACAATATCTTAGTGATGGCTCGGAGACAGCAGCTGGTATCAAACCACATAAAGAAGCAGACCATGATTGCTTCTACAAATCCCCAAACTAAAGAATCAAAATCTTTCCCAAATGAAGATACAATCCTGGAATTGCCAGATGCAGAATATAAAAAACTAATTTACAGAATGCTTCAAGACTTCAGGGATGACCTCATAAATGAAATAAGGCAATCTACAGAAAAAGCCAAGGAGCACACTCATAAAGCAGTTGAAGAACTCAAAAAGATTATTCAAGAACAGAGTGGAAAAATTAATAAGTTGCAAGAATCCATAGAGATGACATTCAGAAATCCAAAATATTAACAATAAAATTACAGAATTAGACAACGCAATAGGAAGTCAGAGGAGCACAATCGAGCAATTGGAATGCAGACTGGGACATCTGGAGGACCAGGGAATTGACACCAATATAGCTGACAAAAAATTAGATAAAGCAATTAAAAAAAATGAAGAAACCCGAAGAATCATGTGGGACTCTATGAAGAAGAATAACTTGCGTGTGATTGGAGTCCCAGAACAGGGAGAGATAACAGAAAACACAGAGAGAATAGTTGAGGATCTGTTGGCAGAAAACTTCCCTGACATCATGAAAGACGAAAGGATATCTATCCACAATGCTCATTGAAACCCATTTAAGATTGATCCAAAAAGAAAATCACCTGGACATATTATCATCAAACTTGCCAAAACCAAAGATAAAGAGAAAATTTTAAAAGCAGCCGGAGATAAAAGAAAGGTCTCCTACAAAGGAGAACCAATAAGTTCAGACTACTCAGCAGAAACCATGCAGTCAAGAAGGCAATGGGATGACATATATAGAGCACTGAAGGAGAACAACTGCCAGCCAAGGATCATATATCTAGCAAAACTCTCTGAAATATGAAGACGAAATTAAAATATTTACAGATAAACACAAGATTAGAGAATTTGCAAAAACCAAACCAAAGCTACAAGAAATACTAAAGGAAATTGGTCAGAAAACCAATAAGATCAGATACAAACACAACGCAAGGTCACAGAACAGAATATCCTGATACCAACTCAAATAGGGAAATCACAAGAACAAATTAAGATTAATTTTAAAAAGAAAAAAATGCTCAAAACAGGGAATCATTGAAGTCAATATGCAAAAGATCACAATAATAAAAAAGAGGGACTAAATACAGGTGGTATAGAACTGCCATATGACGAGGGATATAAGGCGTTATAGGACAATACAAGTTAGGTTTTTACTTAGAAAAATAGGGGTAAATATTAAGGTAACCACAAAGAGGTATAACAACTCCATAACTCAAAATAAAAACCAAGAAAAACATAACGACTCAGCAAACACAAAGTCAGATACTATGAAAATGAGAAACACACGATCTACAAAGAAAAACATCTCAGCACAAAAAAGTAAGTGGAAAAATGAAATTGTCAACAACACACAGAAAAAGACATCAAAATGACGGCACTAAACACATACTTTTCTATAATTACGCTGAAAGTAAATGGACTAAATGCACCAATGAAGAGACAGAGAGTCGCAGACTGAATAAAGAAACACAATACATCTATATGTTGCCTACAAGAGACACACCTTAGACTTAGAGACACAAACAAACAAAAACTGAAAGGATGGAAAAAAATATCGAGCAAACAATAAGCAAAAAAGAGCAGGAATACCATTACTAATTTCTGACAAAATAGACTTTAAAGTTAAATCCACCACAAAGGATAAAGAAGGACACTACATAATGATTAAAGGGACAATTGACCGGGAAGATATAACCATATTAAATATTTATGCACCCAATGACAGGGCTGCAAGATACGTAAAACAAACTTTAACAGAACCGAAAAATAAGATAGACATCTCCACAATCATAGTAGGAGACTTCAACACACCACTTTCGGAGAAGGACAGGATATCCAGTAAGAAGCTCAATAGAGGCACGGAAGACCTAATTGCTACAGTCAACCAACTTGACCTCATTGACTTATAAAGAACACTCCACCCCACTGCTGCAAAGTATACTTTTTTTTCTAGCGCACATAGTACATTCTCCAGAATGGACCACATATTAGGTCATAAAACAAACCTTTGCAGAATCCAAAACCTTCAAATATTACAAAGCATCTTCTCAGACCATAAGGCCATAAAAGTGGAAATCAATAACAGAAAAATAAGGGAAAAGAAATCAAATACTTGGAAACAATACTCTGCTGAAAAAAACACTGGGTTATACAAGACATTAAGGAGGAAATAAAGAAATTCATAGAAGGCAACAAGAATAAAAATATTTCCTATCAAAACCTCTGGGACACACCAAAAGCAGTGCTCACATGTCAATTTATATCGATAAATGCACACATACAAAAAGAAGAAAGAGCCAAAATCAGAGAACTGTCCCTACAACTTGAACAAATGGAAAGTGAGCAACAAAAGAATCCATCAGGCACCAGAAGAAAACAAATAATAAAAATTAGAGCTGAACTAAATGAATGAGAGAACAGAAAAACAATTGAAAGAATTAACAAAGCCGAAAGCTGGTTCTCTGAAAAAATTAACAAAATTGATAAACCATTGGCTAGACTGACTAAAGAAATACAGGAAAGGAAACAAATAACTCGAAGAAGAAATGAGAAGGGACACATCACAACAGACACAAATGAAATTAAAAGAATCATATCAGATTATTACGAAAAATTGTACTCTAACAAATTTGCAAACCTAGAAGAAACAGATGAATTCCTGGAAAAACACTACCTACCTAAATTAAAACAAAAAGAAGTAGAACAACTAAATAGACCCATAACAAAAAAAGACGTTGAAACGGTAATCAAAAAAATCCTAACAATACAGAGCCCTGGCCGGGAAGGCTTTACTGCAGAGTTCTACCAAACTTTCAGAGAAGAGTTAACACCACTACTACTAAAGGTATTTCTAAGTATAGGAAATAACGGAATACTACCTAACTCATTCTATGAAGCCAACATCTCCGTGATACCAAAACCAGGTAAAGACATCACAAAAAAAGAAAATTACAGACCTATATCCCTCATGAACATGGATGCAAAAATCCTCAACAAAATTCTAGCCAATAGAATTCAACAATATCTTAAAACAATAATTCACCACGAACAAGTGGGATATATACCAGGTATGCAAGGCTGGTGTAATATTAGAAACACCATTAATACACTCCACCACATAAATAAAACAAAACACAAAAATCACATGCTCTTATCAATTGATGCAGAAAAGGCATTTGACAAAGTCCAACACACATTCATGACAAAAATTCTCATCAAAACAGGAACTGAAGGAAAATCCCTCAGCATAATAAAGGGCATCTATACAAAGCCAACAGCCAACATCACTCTAAATGGAGAGAGCCGGAAAGCATTTCCCTTGAGAACGGGAAAAAGACAAGGATGCCCTTTATCACCGCTCTTATTTAACATTGTGCTAGAAGTCCCAGCAAGAGCAATTAGCCTAGACAAAGAAAGAAAGGGCATACAGATTGGCAAGGAGGAAGCAAAATTATGTCTATTTGTAGACAACATGATCTTATACACAGAAAACCCTAAGGAATCCTCCAGAAAACTACTGAAATTAATACAAGAGTTTGACAGAGTCTGAGGTTATACGATAAACATACAAATAACACGTGGATTCCTCTAAATCAACAAAGGGAACATCGAAGAGGAAATCATCAAATCTATACCATTCACAGTAGCACCCAAGAAGAGAAAATACTTAGGAATAAATCTTACCAAACATGTAAAGACCTATACAAAGAAAAATACAAAGCACTACTAAAGGAAATTAAAAAAGACCTACTTAAGTGGAAAAACATACCTTGCTCATGGATAGGAAGACTTAACATAGTAAAAAAGTCGATTCTATCAAAAGCCGTCTATACATACAATGCACTTCGGATCCAAATTCCAAGGTCATTTTTTAAAATGATGGAGAAACAAATCACCATCTTCATACGGAAGGGAGAGAAGCCTCAGAAAGGAAAAGCATTACTGAAAAAGAAGAATAAAGTGGGAGGCCTCACTCCACTTGATTTCAGAACCTATTATACAGCCACAGTAGTCCAAACAGCCTGCTACTGGTACAACAACAGGCACATGGACCAATGGAACAGAATTGAGAACCCAGATATAAATCCATCCACATATGAGCAGCTGATATTTGACAAAGGCCCAGTGTCAGTTAATTGGGAAAAAGATAGTCTTTTCACTAAACGGTGCTGGCATAACTGGATATTCATTTGGAAAAAAATGAAACAGGATCCATACCTCACACCATGTACGAAAACTAACTCCAAGTGGATCAAAGACCTAAACATAAAGACTAAAAGGATAAAGATCACGGAAGAAAATATAGTGACAACCTTAGAAGCCCTAATAAAGGGCATAAAGAGAATACACAACATTACCAAGAAGACGAAGAGAAACCAGATAACTGGGAGTTCCTAAAAATCAAGCGCATATACTCATCTAAAGACTTCACCAAAAGAATAAAAAGATCTCCTACAGACAGGGAAAGAATTTTCAACCATAACATCTCCGACCAGGGCCCGATCCCTAAAATCTATATGATTCTCTTAAAACTCAACCACAAAAAGACAAACAACCTAATCAAGAAGTGGGCAAAGGATATGAACAAACACTTCACTAAAGAAGATATTCAGGCAGCTAACAGATACATGAGAAAATGCTCTCGATCATTAGCCATTAGAGAAATGCAAATGAAAACTACGATGAGATTCCATCTCACTCCAACAAGGCTGGCATTCATCCAAAAAACACAAAATAAAAAATGTTGGAGAGGCTGCGGAGAGATTGGAACTCGTATACACTGCTGGTGGGAATGTAATATGGTACAACCACTTTGCACATCTATCTGGCGTTTTCTTAAAAAGTTAGAAATAGAACTACCATACGATTCAGAAATCCCACTCCTCGGAATATACCCTAGAGAAATAAGAGCCTTCACACCAAGAGATATAAGCACCCTCGTGTTTATTGCAGCTCTGTTTACAATAGAAAAAGCTGGAAGCAACCTAGGTGTCCATCAATGGATGAATGGTTAAATAAATTGTGGTATATTCACACAATGGAATACTACGCATCGATAAAGAACAGTGAGGAATCTGTGAAACATTTCATAACATGGAGGAAACTGGAAGACATTACGCTGAGTGAAAAGAGTCAGAAGCAAAAGGACAAATATTGTATAAGACCACTAGTATAAGATCTTGAGAAATAGTATAAACTGAGAAGAACACATACTTTTGTGGTTACGAGGGAGGGAGGGAGGGAGGGAGGGAGGGAGGGAGGGAGGGAGGGAGGGAGGGAGAGGGTTTTTTACTGATTAATTAATAGATAAGAACTGCTTTAGGTGAAGGGAAGGACAATACTCAATACATGGAAGATCAGCTCCACTGGACTGGAGTAAAAGCAAAGAAGTTTCCGGGATAAAGTGAAAGCTTCAAAGGTCAGCGGAGGAAGGGCGGGGGTTTGGGGACCATGGTTTAAGGGGACTTCTAAGTCAATTGGCAAAATAATTCTATTATGAAAACACTCTGCATCCCACTTTGAAATGTGGCGTCTGGGGTCTTAAATGCTAACAAGCGGCCATCTAAGATGCATCAATTGGTCTCAACCCACCTGGAGCAAAGGAGAATGAAGAACACCAAGGTCACACGATAACTAAGAGCCCAAGAGACAGAAAGGGCCACAGGAACCAGAGACCTAGATCATCGTGAGACGAGAAGAACTAGTTGGTGCCCGGCCAAAACCGAGGACTGCCCTGACAGGGAGCACAAGAGAGAACC
Organism: Loxodonta africana; assembly: GCF_030014295.1. NCBI lineage: Eukaryota > Metazoa > Chordata > Mammalia > Proboscidea > Elephantidae > Loxodonta > Loxodonta africana. Next base: position 194,059 of record NW_026974853.1, on the reverse strand, counting down.
CTTGAGGGAGCAGGAGATCAGTGGGATGCAGACCCCAAATTCTCACAAAAAGACCATACTGAATGGTCTGAATGGGACTAGAGGAATCCCGCCGGTCATGGGCCCCAAACCTTCTGTTGGCCCAGGACAGGAACCATTGCCGAAGACAACTCATCAGACATGAATGGGTCTGGAGAGTGGGTAAGAGGCAGATGCTGATGAAGACTGAGCTATTTCTATCAGGTGGACACTTGAGACTGTGTTGGCATCTCTCCGGTCTGGAGGGGGGATGGGAGGATAGAGAGAGTTGGAAGCTGGCAAAATTGTCAGGAAAGGAGAGACCGGAAGGGCTGACTCATTAGAGGGAGAGCAAGTGGGAGTACGGAGTAAAGTGTATATAAACTTATAGGTGACAGTCTGATTTGATTTGTAAACGTTCACTTGAAGCTCAAGAAAAGTTAATAAAAAAAAATTCTAGCCAATAGAATTCAACAACATATCAAAAATTGAATCCACCACGGCCAAAGGGGATTTATACCAGCTATGCAAGACTGGTTTAATAGTAGTAGAACCATTAACGAAATTCACCAAATTAATAAAACAAAAGACAAAAACCACGTGATCTTATCAATTGATGCAGAAAAGGCATGTGACAAAGTCCAACACACATTCATGATCAAAACCCTCAGCAAAACAGGAATAGAAGGAAAATTCCTCAACATAATAAAGGGCACCTATACAAAGCCAACAGCCAACATCACTCTAAATGGAGAGAGCCAGGAAGCACTTCCCTTGAGAAGGGGAACCAGACAAGGATGCCCTTTATCAGCGCTCTTATTCAACATTGTGCTAGAGGTCCTAGCCAGAGCAATTAGGCTAGACAAAGAAAGAAAGGGCATCCGGATTGGCAAGGAGGAAGGAAAATGATCTCTCTTTGTAGATGACATGATCTTCTACACAGAAAACCCTAAGGAATCCTCCAGAAAACTACTGAAACTAATGGAAGAGTTCAGCAGAGTCTCAGGTTATAAAATAAACATACAAAAATCACTTGGATTCCTCTACACCAACAAAAACAACACCGAAGAGGAAAGCCCCAAATCAACACCTTTCACAGTAGCTCCCAAGAAGAGAAAATACTTAGGAATAAATCTTACCAAAGATGTAAAAGACCTATACAAAGAAAGCTACAAAGTACTAGTGCAAGAAACGAAAAAGGACCTACTTAAGTGGAAAAACATACCTTGCTCATGGATAGGAAGACTTAACATAGTAAAAATGTCTATTCTACCAAAAGCCATCTATACATACAATGCACTTCCGATCCAAATTCCAATGATATTTTTTAATGGGATGGAGAAACAAATCACCAACTTTATAGGGAAGGGAAAGAAGCCTCGGATAAGTAAAGTATTACTGCAAAAGAAGAAGAAAGTGGGAGGCCTCACTCTACCTGCTTTCAGAACTTATTATACAGCCACAGTAGTCCAAACAGCCTGCTACTGGTACAACAACAGGCACTTGGACCAATGGAACACAATTGAGAACCCACATATAAATCCATCCACACACGAGCAGCTGATATTTGACAAAGGCCCAGTGTCATTTGATTGGGGAAAAGACAGTCTTTTGAACAAACGCTGCTGACATAACTGGATATCCATTTGCAGAAAAATGAAACAGAAGCCATACCTCACACCCTGTACAAAAACTAACTCCAAGTGGATCAAAGAACTAAACATAAAGACTAGAACGATAAAGATCATGGAAGAAAAAAGAGAGACAACCTTACGAGCCCTAATTCAAAGCAGAAACAGAATACAAAATATTACCAAAAATGAGGAAAAGACACCAGATGAGTGGGAGCTCATAAAAATCAAACATCTATGCTCATCTAAAGACTTCACCAAAAGAGTAAAAAGACCACCTAGAGATTGGGAAAGAAAGTTCAGTTATGACATCTCCGACCAGCGCCTGATCTCTAAAATCTATATGATTCTCTTAAAACTCAACCACAAAAAGACAAACAACCCAATCAAGAAGACGACAAAGGATATGAACACACACTTCACTAAAGAAGATATTCAGGCAGCTAACAGATCCATGAGAAAATGCTCACGATCATTAGCCATTAGAGAAATGCAAATTAAAACTACGATGAGATTCCATCTCACTCCAACAAGGCTGGCATTGATCCGAAAAACACAAAACAATAAATGTTAGAGAGGCTGCGGAGAGACTGGGACTCGTATACACTGCTGGTGAGTATGTAAAATGGTACAACCACTTTGGATATCTATCTGGCGTTTTCTTGGAAAGTTAGAAACAGAATACCATACGATTCAGAAATCCCACTCCTCGGAATATACCCTAGAGAAATAAGAGCCTTCACACCAAGAGATATAGGCACACCCATGTTTATTGCAGCTCTGTTTACAATTGAAAAAGCTGGAAGCAACCTAGGTGTCCATCAACGGATGAATGGTTAAATAGATTGTGGTCTATTCACACAATGGAATACTACGCATCGATAAAGAACAGTGAGGAATCTGTGAAACATTTCATAACATGGAGGAAACTGGAAGACATTACGCTGAGTGAAATGAGTCAGAAGCAAAAGGACAAATATTGTATAAGACCACTTGTATAAGATGTTGAGAAATAGTATAACCTGAGAAGAACACATACTTTTGTGGTTACGAGGGAGGGAGGGTGGGAGGGAGGGAGAGGGTTTTTTACTGAGTAATTAATAGATAAGAACTGCTTTAGGTGAAGGGAAGGACAATACTCAATACATGGAAGATCAGCTCCACTGGACTGGAGTAAAAGCAAAGAAGTTTCCGGGATAAAGTGAAAGCTTCAAAGGTCAGCGGAGGAAGGGCGGGGGTTTGGGGACCATGGTTTAAGGGGACTTCTAAGTCAATTGGCAAAATAATTCTATTACGAAAACACTCTGCATCCCGCTTTGAAATGTGGCGTCTGGGGTCTTAAATGCTAACAAGCGGCCATCTAAGATGCATCAATTGGTCTCAACCCACCTGGAGCAAAGGAGAATGAAGAACACCAAGGTCACAGGATAACTAAGAGCCCAAGAGACAGAAAGGGCCACAGGAACCAGAGACCTAGATCATCGTGAGACGAGAAGAACTAATTGGTGCCCGGCCACAACCGATGACTGCCCTGACAGGGAGCACAAGAGAGAACCCTTGAGGGAGCAGGAGATCAGTGGGATGCAGACCCCAAATTCTCACAAAAAGACCATACTGAATGGTCTGAATGGGACTAGAGGAATCCCGCCGGTCATGGGCCCCAAACCTTCTGTTGGCCAAGGACAGGAACCATTGCCGAAGACAACTCATCAGACATGAATGGGTCTGGAGAGTGGGTAAGAGGCAGATGCTGATGAAGACTGAGCTATTTCTATCAGGTGGACACTTGAGACTGTGTTGGCATCTCTCCGGTCTGGAGGGGGGATGGGAGGATAGAGAGAGTTGGAAGCTGGCAAAATTGTCAGGAAAGGAGAGACCGGAAGGGCTGACTCATTAGAGGGAGAGCAAGTGGGAGTACGGAGTAAAGTGTATATAAACTTATAGGTGACAGTCTGATTTGATTTGTAAACGTTCACTTGAAGCTCAAGAAAAGTTAATAAAAAAAAATTCTAGCCAATAGAATTCAACAACATATCAAAAATTGAATCCACCACGGCCAAAGGGGATTTATACCAGCTATGCAAGACTGGTTTAATAGTAGTAGAACCATTAACGAAATTCACCAAATTAATAAAACAAAAGACAAAAACCACGTGATCTTATCAATTGATGCAGAAAAGGCATGTGACAAAGTCCAACACACATTCATGATCAAAACCCTCAGCAAAACAGGAATAGAAGGAAAATTCCTCAACATAATAAAGGGCACCTATACAAAGCCAACAGCCAACATCACTCTAAATGGAGAGAGCCAGGAAGCACTTCCCTTGAGAAGGGGAACCAGACAAGGATGCCCTTTATCAGCGCTCTTATTCAACATTGTGCTAGAGGTCCTAGCCAGAGCAATTAGGCTAGACAAAGAAAGAAAGGGCATCCGGATTGGCAAGGAGGAAGGAAAATGATCTCTCTTTGTAGATGACATGATCTTCTACACAGAAAACCCTAAGGAATCCTCCAGAAAACTACTGAAACTAATGGAAGAGTTCAGCAGAGTCTCAGGTTATAAAATAAACATACAAAAATCACTTGGATTCCTCTACACCAACAAAAACAACACCGAAGAGGAAAGCCCCAAATCAACACCTTTCACAGTAGCTCCCAAGAAGAGAAAATACTTAGGAATAAATCTTACCAAAGATGTAAAAGACCTATACAAAGAAAGCTACAAAGTACTAGTGCAAGAAACGAAAAAGGACCTACTTAAGTGGAAAAACATACCTTGCTCATGGATAGGAAGACTTAACATAGTAAAAATGTCTATTCTACCAAAAGCCATCTATACATACAATGCACTTCCGATCCAAATTCCAATGATATTTTTTAATGGGATGGAGAAACAAATCACCAACTTTATATGGAAGGGAAAGAAGCCTCGGATAAGTAAAGTATTACTGCAAAAGAAGAAGAAAGTGGGAGGCCTCACTCTACCTGCTTTCAGAACTTATTATACAGCCACAGTAGTCCAAACAGCCTGCTACTGGTACAACAACAGGCACTTGGACCAATGGAACACAATTGAGAACCCACATATAAATCCATCCACACACGAGCAGCTGATATTTGACAAAGGCCCAGTGTCATTTGATTGGGGAAAAGACAGTCTTTTGAACAAACGCTGCTGACATAACTGGATATCCATTTGCAGAAAAATGAAACAGAAGCCATACCTCACACCCTGTACAAAAACTAACTCCAAGTGGATCAAAGAACTAAACATAAAGACTAGAACGATAAAGATCATGGAAGAAAAAAGAGAGACAACCTTACGAGCCCTAATTCAAAGCAGAAACAGAATACAAAATATTACCAAAAATGAGGAAAAGACACCAGATGAGTGGGAGCTCATAAAAATCAAACATCTATGCTCATCTAAAGACTTCACCAAAAGAGTAAAAAGACCACCTAGAGATTGGGAAAGAAAGTTCAGTTATGACATCTCCGACCAGCGCCTGATCTCTAAAATCTATATGATTCTCTTAAAACTCAACCACAAAAAGACAAACAACCCAATCAAGAAGACGACAAAGGATATGAACACACACTTCACTAAAGAAGATATTCAGGCAGCTAACAGATCCATGAGAAAATGCTCACGATCATTAGCCATTAGAGAAATGCAAATTAAAACTACGATGAGATTCCATCTCACTCCAACAAGGCTGGCATTGATCCGAAAAACACAAAACAATAAATGTTAGAGAGGCTGCGGAGAGATTGGGACTCGTATACACTGCTGGTGAGTATGTAAAATGGTACAACCACTTTGGATATCTATCTGGCGTTTTCTTGGAAAGTTAGAAACAGAATACCATACGATTCAGAAATCCCACTCCTCGGAATATACCCTAGAGAAATAAGAGCCTTCACACCAAGAGATAGAGGCACACCCATGTTTATTGCAGCTCTGTTTACAATTGAAAAAGCTGGAAGCAACCTAGGTGTCCATCAACGGATGAATGGTTAAATAGATTGTGGTCTATTCACACAATGGAATACTACGCATCGATAAAGAACAGTGAGGAATCTGTGAAACATTTCATAACATGGAGGAAACTGGAAGACATTACGCTGAGTGAAATGAGTCAGAAGCAAAAGGACAAATATTGTATAAGACCACTTGTATAAGATGTTGAGAAATAGTATAAACTGAGAAGAACACATACTTTTGTGGTTACGAGGGAGGGAGGGAGGGAGGGAGGGAGAGGGTTTTTTACTGGTTAATTAATAGATAAGAACTGCTTTAGGTGAAGGGAAGGACAATACTCAATACATGGAAGATCAGCTCCACTGGACTGGAGCCGAAGCAAAGAAGTTTCCGGGATAAAGTGAAAGCTTCAAAGGTCAGCGGAGGAAGGGCGGGGGTTTGGGGACCATGGTTTAAGGGGTCTTCTAAGTCAATTGGCAAAATAATTCTATTAGGAAAACACTCTGCATCCCGCTTTGAAATGTGGCGTCTGGGGTCTTAAATGCGAACAGGCGGCCATCTAAGATGCATCAATTGGTCTCAACCCACCTGAAGCAAAGGAGAATGAAGAACACCAAGGTCACACGATAACTAAGAGCCCAAGAGACAGAAAGGGCCACATGAACCAGAGACCTAGATCATCCTGAGACGAGAAGAACTAATTGGTGCCCGGCCACAACCGAGGACTGCCCTGACAGGGAGCACAAGAGAGAACCCCTGAGGGAGCAGGAGATCAGTGGGATGCAGACCCCAAATTCTCACAAAAAGACCATACTGAATGGTCTGAATGGGACTAGAGGAATCCCGGCGGTCATGGGCCCCAAACCTTCTGTTGGCCAAGGACAGGAACCATTGCCGAAGACAACTCATCAGACATGAATGGGACTGGACAGTGGGTAAGAGGCAGATGCTGATGAAGACTGAGCTATTTCTATCAGGTGGACACTTGAGACTGTGTTGGCATCTCTCCGGTCTGGAGGGGGGATGGGAGGATAGAGAGAGTTGGAAGCTGGCAAAATTGTCAGGAAAGGAGAGACCGGAAGGGCTGACTCATTAGGGGGAGAGCAAGTGGGAGTACAGAGTAAGGTGTATGTAAACTTATAGGTGACAGTCTGACTTGATTTGTAAACGTTCACTTGAAGCTCAAGAAAAGTTAATAAAAAAAAAATTCTAGCCAATAGAATTCAACAACATATCAAAAATTGAATCCACCACGGCCAAGGGGGATTTATACCAGGTATGCAAGACTGGTAAAACAAAAGACAAAAACCACGTGATCTTATCAATTGATGCAGAAAAGGCATTTGACAACGTCCAACACACATTCGTGATCAAAACCCTCAGCAAAACAGGAATAGAAGGAAAATTCCTCAACATAATAAAGGACAACTATACAAAGCCAACAGCCAACATCACTCTAAGTGGAGAGAGCCGGAAAGCATTTCCCTTGAGAACGGGAACCAGACAAGGATGCCCTTTATCAGCGCTCTTATTCAACATTGTGCTAGAGGTCCTAGCCAGAGCAATTAGGCTAGACAAAGGAAGAAAGGGCATCCGGATTGGCAAGGAGGAAGGAAAATTAGCTCTCTTTCTAGATGACATGATCTTCTACACAGAAAACCCTAAGGAATCCTCCAGAAAACTACTGAAAGTAATAGAAGAGTTCAGCAGAGTCTCAGGTTATAAAATAAACATACAAAAATCACTTGGATTCCTCTACACCAACAAAAACAACATCGAAGAGGAAATCCCCAAATCAACACCTTTCACAGTCGCTCCCAAGAAGAGAAAATACTTAGGAATAAATCTTACCAAAGATGTAAAAGACCTATACAAAGAAAGCTACAAAGTACTAGTGCAAGAAACGAAAAAGGACCTACTCAAGTGGAAAATCTTACCTTGCTCATGGATAGGAAGACTTAACATAGTAAAAGTGTCTATTCTACCAAAAGCCATCTATACACACAATGCACTTCCGATCCAAATTCCAATGATATTTTTTAATGTGATGGAGAAACAAATCACCAACTTTATATGGAAGGGAAAGAAGCCTCGGATAAGTAAAGCATTACTGCAAAAGAAGAAGAAAGTGGGAGGCCTCACTCTACCTGCTTTCAGAACCTATTATACAGCCACAGTAGTCCAAACAGCCTGCTACTGGTACAACAACAGGCACTTGGACCAATGGAACACAATTGAGAACCCAGATATAAATCCATCCACACACGAGCAGCTGATATTTGACAAAGGCCCAGTGTCATTTGATTGGGGAAAAGACAGTCTTTTTAACAAACGCTGCTGACATAACTGGATATCCATTTGCAGAAAAATGAAACAGAACCCAGACCTCACACCCTGTACAAAAACTAACTCCAAGTGGATCAAGGACCTAAACATAAAGACTAGAACGATAAAGATCATGGAAGAAAAAAGAGACAACCTCAGGAGCCCTAATTCAAAGCAGAAACAGAATACAAAATATTACCAAAAATGAGGAAAAGACACCAGATGAGTGGGAGCTCCTAAAAATCAAACATCTATGCTCATCTAAAGACTTCACCAAAAGAGTAAAAAGACCACCTATAGATTGGGAAAGAAAGTTCAGTTATGACATCTCCGACCAGCGCCTGATCTCTAAAATCTATATGATTCTCTTAAAACTCAACCACAAAAAGACAAACAACCCAATCAAGAAGACGACAAAGGATATGAACACACACTTCACTAAAGAAGATATTCAGGCAGCTAACAGATGCATGAGAAAAGGCTCACGATCATTAGCCATTAGAGAAATGCAAATTAAAACTACGATGAGATTCGATCTCACTCCAACAAGGCTGGCATTGATCCAAAAAACACAAAACAATAAATGTTGGAGAGGCTGTGGAGAGATTGGAACTCGTATACACTGCTGGTGAGTATGTAAAATGGTACAACCACTTTGGATATCTATCTGGCGTTTTCTTGGAAAGTTAGAAATAGAACTACCATACGATTCAGAAATCCCACTCCTCGGAATATACCCTAGAGAAATAAGAGCCTTCACACCAAGAGATAGAGGCACACCCATGTTTATTGCAGCTCTGTTTACAATTGAAAAAGCTGGAAGCAACCTAGGTGTCCATCAACGGATGAATGGTTAAATAGATTGTGGTCTATTCACACAATGGAATACTACCATCGATAAAGAACAGTGAGGAATCTGTGAAACATTTCAGAACATGGAGGAAACTGGAAGACATTACGCTGAGTGAAATGAGTCAGAAGCAAAAGGACAAATATAGTATAAGACCACTAGTATAAGATCTTGAGAAAGAGTATAAACTGAGAAGAACACATACTTTTGTGGTTACGAGGGAGGGAGGGAGGGAGAGGGTTTTTTACTGGTTAATTAATAGATAAGAACTGCTTTAGGTGAAGGGAAGGACAATACTCAATACATGGAAGATCAGCTCCACTGGACTGGAGCCGAAGCAAAGAAGTTTCCGGGATAAAGTGAAAGCTTCAAAGGTCAGCGGAGGAAGGGCGGGGGTTTGGGGACCATGGTTTAAGGGGTCTTCTAAGTCAATTGGCAAAATAATTCTATTAGGAAAACACTCTGCATCCCGCTTTGAAATGTGGCGTCTGGGGTCTTAAATGCGAACAGGCGGCCATCTAAGATGCATCAATTGGTCTCAACCCACCTGAAGCAAAGGAGAATGAAGAACACCAAGGTCACACGATAACTAAGAGCCCAAGAGACAGAAAGGGCCACATGAACCAGAGACCTAGATCATCCTGAGACGAGAAGAACTAATTGGTGCCCGGCCACAACCGAGGACTGCCCTGACAGGGAGCACAAGAGAGAACCCCTGAGGGAGCAGGAGATCAGTGGGATGCAGACCCCAAATTCTCACAAAAAGACCATACTGAATGGTCTGAATGGGACTAGAGGAATCCCGGCGGTCATGGGCCCCAAACCTTCTGTTGGCCAAGGACAGGAACCATTGCCGAAGACAACTCATCAGACATGAATGGGACTGGACAGTGGGTAAGAGGCAGATGCTGATGAAGACTGAGCTATTTCTATCAGGTGGACACTTGAGACTGTGTTGGCATCTCTCCGGTCTGGAGGGGGGATGGGAGGATAGAGAGAGTTGGAAGCTGGCAAAATTGTCAGGAAAGGAGAGACCGGAAGGGCTGACTCATTAGGGGGAGAGCAAGTGGGAGTACAGAGTAAGGTGTATGTAAACTTATAGGTGACAGTCTGACTTGATTTGTAAACGTTCACTTGAAGCTCAAGAAAAGTTAATAAAAAAAAAATTCTAGCCAATAGAATTCAACAACATATCAAAAATTGAATCCACCACGGCCAAGGGGGATTTATACCAGGTATGCAAGACTGGTAAAACAAAAGACAAAAACCACGTGATCTTATCAATTGATGCAGAAAAGGCATTTGACAACGTCCAACACACATTCGTGATCAAAACCCTCAGCAAAACAGGAATAGAAGGAAAATTCCTCAACATAATAAAGGACAACTATACAAAGCCAACAGCCAACATCACTCTAAGTGGAGAGAGCCGGAAAGCATTTCCCTTGAGAACGGGAACCAGACAAGGATGCCCTTTATCAGCGCTCTTATTCAACATTGTGCTAGAGGTCCTAGCCAGAGCAATTAGGCTAGACAAAGGAAGAAAGGGCATCCGGATTGGCAAGGAGGAAGGAAAATTAGCTCTCTTTCTAGATGACATGATCTTCTACACAGAAAACCCTAAGGAATCCTCCAGAAAACGACTGAAAGTAATAGAAGAGTTCAGCAGAGTCTCAGGTTATAAAATAAACATACAAAAATCACTTGGATTCCTCTACACCAACAAAAACAACATCGAAGAGGAAATCCCCAAATCAACACCTTTCACAGTCGCTCCCAAGAAGAGAAAATACTTAGGAATAAATCTTACCAAAGATGTAAAAGACCTATACAAAGAAAGCTACAAAGTACTAGTGCAAGAAACGAAAAAGGACCTACTCAAGTGGAAAATCTTACCTTGCTCATGGATAGGAAGACTTAACATAGTAAAAGTGTCTATTCTACCAAAAGCCATCTATACACACAATGCACTTCCGATCCAAATTCCAATGATATTTTTTAATGTGATGGAGAAACAAATCACCAACTTTATATGGAAGGGAAAGAAGCCTCGGATAAGTAAAGCATTACTGCAAAAGAAGAAGAAAGTGGGAGGCCTCACTCTACCTGCTTTCAGAACCTATTATACAGCCACAGTAGTCCAAACAGCCTGCTACTGGTACAACAACAGGCACTTGGACCAATGGAACACAATTGAGAACCCAGATATAAATCCATCCACACACGAGCAGCTGATATTTGACAAAGGCCCAGTGTCATTTGATTGGGGAAAAGACAGTCTTTTGAACAAACGCTGCTGACATAACTGGATATCCATTTGCAGAAAAATGAAAGAGAACCCATACCTCACACCCTGTACAAAAACTAACTCCAAGTGGATCAAAGACCTAAACGTAAAGACTAGAACGATAAAGATCATGGAAGAAAAAAGAGAGACAACCTTACGAGCCCTAATTCAAAGCAGAAACAGAATACAAAATATTACCAAAAAGGAGGAAAAGACACCAGATGAGTGGGAGCTCCTAAAAATCAAACATCTATGCTCATCTAAAGACTTCACCAAAAGAGTAAAAAGACCAACTATAGATTGGGAAAGAAAGTTCAGTTATGACATCTCCGACCAGCGCCTGATCTCTAAAATCTATATGATTCTCTTAAAACTCAACCACAAAAAGACAAACAACCCAATCAAGAAGACGACAAAGGATATGAACACACACTTCACTAAAGAAGATATTCAGGCAGCTAACAGATCCATGAGAAAAGGCTCACGATCATTAGCCATTAGAGAAATGCAAATGAAAACTACGATGAGATTCCATCTCACTCCAACAAGGCTGGCATTGATCCAAAAAACACAAAACAATAAATGTCGGAGAGGCTGTGGAGAGATTGAAACTCGTATACACTGCTGGTGAGTATGTAAAATGGTACAACCACTTTGGATATCTATCTGGCGTTTTCTTTGAAAGTTAGAAATAGAACTACCATACGATTCAGAAATCCCACTCCTCGGAATATACCTTAGAGAAATAAGAGAATTCACACCAAGAGATATAGGCACACCCATGTTTATTGCAGCTCTGTTTACAACAGAAAAAGCAGGAAGCAACATAGGTGTCCATCAACGGATGAATGGTTAAATAGATTGTGGTCTATTCACACAATGGAATACTACGCATCGATAAAGAACAGTGAGGAATGTGTGAAACATTTCATAACAAGGAGGAAACTGGAAGACATTACGCTGAGTGAAATGAGTCAGAAGCAAAAGGACAAGTATTGTATAAGACCACTATTATAAGATCTTGAGAAATACTATAAAGTGAGAAGAAAACATAGTTTTGTGGTTGCGAGGGAGGGAGGGAGGGAGGGAGAGGGTTTTTTACTGATTAATTAATAGATAAGAACTGCTTTAGGTGAAGGGAAGGACAATGATAAATACATGGAAGATCAGCTCCACTGGACTGGAGCCAAAGCAAAGTAGTTTCCGGGATAAAGTGAAAGCTTCAAAGGTCAGCGGAGGAAGGGCGGGGGTTTGGGGACCATGGTTTAAGGGGACTTCTAAGTCAATTGGCAAAATCATTCTATTATGAAAACACTCTGCATCCCACTTTGAAATGTGGCGTCTGGGGTCTTAAATGCTAACAAGCGGCCATCTAAGATGCATCAATTGGTCTCAACCCACCTGGAGCAAAGGAGAATGAAGAACACCAAGGTCACACGACAACTAAGAGCCCAAGAGACAGAAAGGGCCACATGAACCAGAGACCTAGATCATCCAGAGACGAGAAGAACTAGTTGGTGCCCGGCCACAACCGATGACTGCCCTGACAGGGAGCACAAGAGAGAACCCTTGAGGGAGCAGGAGATCAGTGGGATGCAGACCCCAAATTCTCACAAAAAGACCATACTGAATGGTCTGAATGGGACTAGAGGAATCCCGGCGGTCATGGGCCCCAAACCTTCTGTTGGCCCAGGACAGGAACCATTGCCGAAGACAACTCATCAAACATGAAAGGGACTTGACAGTGGGTAAGAGGCAGATGCTGATGAAGACTGAGCTATTTCTATCAGGTGGACACTTGAGACTGTGTTGGCATCTCTCCGGTCTGGAGGGGGGATGGGAGGATAGAGAGAGTTGGAAGCTGGCAAAATTGTCAGGAAAGGAGAGACGGGAAGGGCTGACTCATTAGGGGGAGAGCAAGTGGGAGTACGGAGTAAGGTGTATATAAACTTATAGGTGACAGTCTGACTTGATTTTTAAACGTTCACTTGAAGCTCAAGAAAAGTTAATAAAAAAAAAATTCTAGCCAATAGAATTCAACAACATATCAAAAATTGAATCCACCACGGCCAAGGGGGATTTATACCAGCTATGCAAGACTGGTTTAATAGTAGTAGAACCATTAACGTAATTCACCAAATTAATAAAACAAAAGAGAAAAACCACGTGATCTTCTCAATTGATGCAGAAAAGGCATTTGACAAAGTCCAACACACATTCATGATCAAAACCCTCAGCAAAAGAGGAATAGAAGGAAAATTCCTCAACATAATAAAGGGCACCTATACAAAGCCAACAGCCAACATCACTCTAAATGGAGAGAGCCGGAAAGCATTTCCCTTGAGAACGGGAACCAGACAAGGATGCCCTTTGTCAGCGCTCTTATTCAACATCGTGCTAGAGGTCCTAGTCAGAGCAATTAGGCTGGACAAAGAAAGAAAGGGCATCCGGATTGGCAAGGAGGAAGGAAAATTAGCTCTCTTTGTAGATGACATGATCTTCTACACAGAAAACCCTAAGGAATCCTCCAGAAAACGACTGAAAGTAATAGAAGAGTTCAGCAGAGTCTCAGGTTATAAAATAAACATACAAAAATCACTTGGATTCCTCTACACCAACAAAAACAACATCGAAGAGGAAATCCCCAAATCAACACCTTTCACAGTCGCTCCCAAGAAGAGAAAATACTTAGGAATAAATCTTACCAAAGATGTAAAAGACCTATACAAAGAAAGCTACAAAGTAGCACTGCAAGAAACGAAAAAGGACCTACTCAAGTGGAAAAACTTACCTTGCTCATGGATAGGAAGACTTAACATAGTAAAAATATCTATTCTACCAAAAGCCATCTATACACACAATACACTTCTGATCCAAATTCCAATGATATTTTTTAATGGGATGGAGAAACAAATCACCAACTTTATATGGAAGGGAAAGAAGCCTTGGATAAGTAAAGCATTACTGCAAAAGAAGAAGAAAGTGGGAGGCCTCACTCTACCTGCTTTCAGAACCTATTATACAGCCACAGTAGTCCAAACAGCCTGCTACTGGTACAACAACAGGCACTTGGACCAATGGAACACGATTGAGAACCCAGATATAAATCCATCCACACACGAGCAGCTGATATTTGACAAAGGCCCAGTGTCATTTGATTGGGGAAAAGACAGTCTTTTGAACAAACGCTGCTGACATAACTGGATATCCATTTGCAGAAAAATGAAAGAGAACCCATACCTCACACCCTGTACAAAAACTAACTCCAAGTGGATCAAAGACCTAAACATAAAGACTAGAACGATAAAGATCATGGAAGAAAAAAGAGAGACAACCTTAGGAGCCCTAATTCAAAGCAGAAACAGAATACAAAATATTACCAAAAAGGAGGAAAAGACACCAGATGAGTGGGAGCTCCTAAAAATCAAACATCTATGCTCATCTAAAGACTTCACCAAAAGAGTAAAAAGACCAACTATAGATTGGGAAAGAAAGTTCAGTTATGACATCTCCGACCAGCGCCTGATCTCTAAAATCTATATGATTCTCTTAAAACTCAACCACAAAAAGACAAACAACCCAATCAAGAAGTGCACAAAGGATATGAACACACACTTCACTAAAGAAGATATTCAGGCAGCTAACAGATCCATGAGAAAATGCTCACGATCATTAGCCATTAGAGAAATGCAAATGAAAACTACGATGAGATTCCATCTCACTCCAACAAGGCTGGCATTGATCCAAAAAACACAAAACAATAAATGTTGGAGAGGCTGCGGAGAGATTGGAACTCGTATACACTGCTGGTGAGTATGTAAAATGGTACAACCACTTTGGATATCTATCTGTCGTTTTCTTGGAAAGTTAGAAATAGAACTACCATACGATTCAGAAATCTCACTCCTCGAAATATACCCTAGAGAAATAAGAGCCTTCACACAAAGAGATATAGGCACACCCATGTTTATTGCAGCTCTGTTTACAATTGAAAAAGCTGGAAGCAACCTAGGTGTCCATCAACGGATGAATGGTTAAATAGATTGTGGTCTATTCACACAATGGAATACTACGCATCGATAAAGAACAGTGAGGAATCTGTGAAACATTTCAGAACATGGAGGAAACTGAAAGACATTACGCTGAGTGAAATGAGTCAGAAGCAAAAGGACAAATATTGTATAAGACCACTAGTATAAGATCTTGAGAAAGAGTATAAACTGAGAAGAACACATACTTTTGTGGTTACGAGGGAGCGAGGGAGAGGGTTTTTTACTGATTAATTAATAGATAAGAACTGCTTTAGCTGAAGGGAAGGACAATACTCAATACATGGAAGATCAGCTCCACTGGACTGGAGCCAAAGCAAAGAAGTTTCCGGGATAAAGTGAAAGCTTCAAAGGTCAGCGGAGGAAGGGCGGGGGTTTGGGGACCATGGTTTAAGGGGACTTCTAAGTCCATTGGCAGAATAATTCTATTATGAAAACACTCTGCATCCCACTTTGAAATGTGGCGTCTGGGGTCTTAAATGCTAACAAGCGGCCATCTAAGATGCATCAATTGGTCTCAACCCACCTGGAGCAAAGGAGAATGAAGAACACCAAGGTCACTCGATAACTAAGAGCCCAAGAGACAGAAAGGGCCACATGAACCAGAGACCTAGATCATCCAGAGACGAGAAGAACTAGTTGGTGCCCGGCCACAACCGAGGACTGCCCTGACAGGGAGCACAAGAGAGAACCCCTGAGGGAGCAGGAGATCAGTGGGATGCAGACCCCAAATTCTCACAAAAAGACCATACTGAATGGTCTGAATGGGACTAGAGGAATCCCGGCGGTCATGGGCCCCAAACCTTCTGTTGGCCCAGGACAGGAACCATTGCCGAAGACAACTCATCAGACATGAAAGAGACTGGACAGTGGGTAAGAGGCAGATGCTGATGAAGACTGAGCTATTTCTATCAGGTGGACACTTGAGACTGTGTTGGCATCTCTCCGGTCTGGAGGGGGGATGGGAAGATAGAGAGAGTTGGAAGCTGGCAAAATTGTCAGGAAAGGAGAGACCGGAAGGGCTGACTCATTAGGGGGACAGAAAGTGGGAGTACGGAGAAAGGTGTCTATAAACTTATAGGTGACAGTCTGACTTGATTTGTAAACGTTCACTTGAAGCTCAATAAAAGTTAATAAAAAAAAATTCTAGCCAATAGAATTCAACAGCATATCAAAAATTGAATCCACCACGGCCAAGGGGGATTTATACCAGGTATGCAAGACTGGTTTAATAGTAGTAGAAACATTAACGTAATTCACCAAATTAATAAAACAAAAGACAAAAACCACGTGATCTTCTCAATTGATGCAGAAAAGGCATTTGACAAAGTCCAACACACATTCTTAATCAAAACCCTCAGCAAAACAGGAATAGAAGGAAAATTCCTCAACATAATAAAGGGCACCTATACAAAGCCAACAGCCAACATCGCTCTAAATGGAGAGAGCCGGAAAGCATTTAACTTGAGGACGGGAACCAGACAAGGATGCCCTTTATCAGCGCTCTTATTCAACACTGTGCTAGAGGTCCTAGCCAGAGCAATTAGGCTAGACAAAGAAAGAAAGGGCATCCGGATTGGCAAGGAGGAAGGAAAAATAGCTCTCTTTGTAGATGACATGATCTTCTACACAGAAAACCCTAAGGAATCCTCCAGAAAACTACTGAAACTAATAGAAGAGTTCAGCAGAGTCTCAGGTTATAAAATAAACATACAAAAATCACTTGGATTCCTCTACACCAACAAAAACAACATCGAAGAGGAAATCCCCAAATCAACACCTTTCACAGTAGCTCCCAAGAAGAGAAAATACTTAAGAATAAATCTTACCAAAGATGTAAAAGACCTATACAAAGAAAGCTACAAAGTACTAGTGCAAGAAACGAAAAAGGACCTACTTCAGTGGAAAAACATACCTTGCTCATGGATAGGAAGACTTAACATAGTAAAAATGTCTCTTCTACCAAAAGCCATCTGTACATACAATGCACTTCCGATCCAAATTCCAATGATATTTTTTAATGTGATGGAGAAACAAATCACCAACTTTATATGGAAGGGAAAGAAGCCTCGGATAAGTAAAGCATTACTGCAAAAGAAGAAGAAAGTGGGAGGCCTCACTCTACCTGCTTTCAGAACCTATTATACAGCCACAGTAGTCCAAACAGCCTGCTACTGGTACAACAACAGGCACTTGGACCAATGGAACACGATTGAGAACCCAGATATAAATCCATCCACACACGAGCAGCTGATATTTGACAAAGGCCCAGTGTCATTTGATTGGGGAAAAGACAGTCTTTTGAACAAACGCTGCTGACATAACTGGATATCCATTTGCAGAAAAATGAAAGAGAACCCATACCTCACACCCTGTACAAAAACTAACTCCAAGTGGATCAAAGACCTAAACATAAAGACTAGAACGATAAAGATCATGGAAGAAAAAAGAGAGACAACCTTAGGAGCCCTAATTCAAAGCAGAAACAGAATACAAAATATTACCAAAAAGGAGGAAAAGACACCAGATGAGTGGGAGCTCCTAAAAATCAAACATCTATGCTCATCTAAAGACTTCACCAAAAGAGTAAAAAGACCAACTATAGATTGGGAAAGAAAGTTCAGTTATGACATCTCCGACCAGCGCCTGATCTCTAAAATCTATATGATTCTCTTAAAACTCAACCACAAAAAGACAAACAACCCAATCAAGAAGTGCACAAAGGATATGAACACACACTTCACTAAAGAAGATATTCAGGCAGCTAACAGATCCATGAGAAAATGCTCACGATCATTAGCCATTAGAGAAATGCAAATGAAAACTACGATGAGATTCCATCTCACTCCAACAAGGCTGGCATTGATCCAAAAAACACAAAACAATAAATGTTGGAGAGGCTGCGGAGAGATTGGAACTCGTATACACTGCTGGTGAGTATGTAAAATGGTACAACCACTTTGGATATCTATCTGGCGTTTTCTTGGAAAGTTAGAAATAGAACTACCATACGATTCAGAAATCCCACTCCTCGGAATATACCCTAGAGAAATAAGAGCCTTCACACCAAGAGATATAGGCACACCCATGTTTATTGCAGCTCTGTCTACAATAGAAAAAGCTGGAAGCAACCTAGCTGTCCATCAACGGATGAATGGTTAAATAGGTTGTGGTCTATTCACACAATGGAATACTACGCATCGATAAAGAACAGTGAGGAATCTGTGAAACATTTCATAACACGGAGGAACCTGGAAGGCATTATGCTGAGTGAAATTAGACAGAAGCAAAAGGACAAATATTGTAGAAGACCACTAGTATAAGATCTTGAGAAATAGTATAAACTGAGAAGAACACATACTTTTGTGGTTACGAGGGAGCGAGGGAGAGGGTTTTTTACTGATTAATTAATAGATAAGAACTGCTTTAGGTGAAGGGAAGGACAATACTCAATAGATGGAAGATCAGCTCCACTGGACTGGACCCAAAGCAAAGAAGCTTCCGGGATAAAGTGAAAGCTTCAAAGGTCAGCGGAGGAAGGGCGGGGGTTTGGGGACCATGGTTTAAGGGGACTTCTAAGTCAATTGGCAAAATAATTCTATTATGAAAACACTCTGCATCCCACTTTGAAATGTGGCGTCTGGGGTCTTAAATGCTAACAAGCGGCCATCTAAGATGCATCAATTGGTCTCAACCCACCTGGAGCAAAGGAGAATGAAGAACACCAAGGTCACACGATAACTAAGAGCCCAAGAGACAGAAAGGGCCACAGGAACCAGAGACCTAGATCATCCTGAGACGAGAAGAACTAGTTGGTGCCCGGCCACAACCGAGGACTGCCCTGACAGGGAGCACAAGAGAGAACCCCTGAGGGAGCAGGAGATCAGTGGGATGCAGACCCCAAATTCTCACAAAAAGACCATACTGAATGGTCTGAAGGAGACTAGAGGACTCCGGCGGTCATGGGCCCCAAACCTTCTGTTGGCCCAGGACAGGAACCATTGCCGAAGACAACTCATCAGACATGAAAGGGACTGGACAGTGGGTAAGAGGCAGATGCTGATGAAGACTGAGCTATTTCTATCAGGTGGACACTTGAGACTGTGTTGGCATCTCTCCGGTCTGGAGGGGGGATGGGAGGATAGAGAGAGTTGGAAGCTGGCAAAATTGTCAGGAAAGGAGAGACCGGAAGGGCTGACTCATTAGGGGGAGAGCAAGTGGGAGTACGGAGTAAGGTGTCTATAAACTTATAGGTGACAGTCTGACTTGATTTGTAAACGTTCACTTGAAGCTCAATAAAAGTTAATAAAAAAAAAATTCTAGCCAATAGAATTCAACAACATATCAAAAATTGAATCCACCACGGCCAAGGGGGATTTATACCAGGTATGCAAGACTGGTTTAATAGTAGTAGAACCATTAACGTAATTCACCAAATTAATAAAACAAAAGACAAAAACCACGTGATCTTCTCAATTGATGCAGAAAAGGCATTTGACAAAGTCCAACACACATTCATAATCAAAACCCTCAGCAAAACAGGAATAGAAGGAAAATTCCTCAACATAATAAAGGGCACCTATACAAAGCCAACAGCCAACATCGCTCTAAATGGAGAGAGCCGGAAAGCGTTTCACTTGAGGACGGGAACCAGACAAGGATGCCCTTTATCAGCGCTCTTATTCAACACTGTGCTAGAGGTCCTAGCCAGAGCAATTAGGCTAGACAAAGGAAGAAAGGGCATCCGGATTGGCAAGGAGGAAGGAAAAAATAGCTCTCTTTGTAGATGACATGATCTTCTACACAGAAAACCCTAAGGAATCCTCCAGAAAACTACTGAAACTAATAGAAGAGTTCAGCAGAGTCTCAGGTTATAAAATAAACATACAAAAATCACTTGGATTCCTCTACACCAACAAAAACAACATCGAAGAGGAAATCCCCAAATCAACACCTTTCACAGTAGCTCCCAAGAAGAGAAAATACTTAAGAATAAATCTTACCAAAGATGTAAAAGACCTATACAAAGAAAGCTACAAAGTACTAGTGCAAGAAACGAAAAAGGACCTACTTCAGTGGAAAAACATACCTTGCTCATGGATAGGAAGACTTAACATAGTAAAAATGTCTCTTCTACCAAAAGCCATCTGTACATACAATGCACTTCCGATCCAAATTCCAATGATATTTTTTAATGTGATGGAGAAACAAATCACCAACTTTATAGGGAAGGGAAAGAAGCCTCGGATAAGTAAAGCATTACTGCAAAAGAAGAAGAAAGTGGGAGGCCTCACTCTACCTGCTTTCAGAACCTATTATACAGCCACAGTAGTCCAAACAGCCTGCTACTGGTACAACAACAGGCACATGGACCAATGGAACACAATTGAGAACCCACATATAAATCCATCCACACACGAGCAGCTGATATGTGACAAAGGCCCAGTGTCATTTGATTGGGGAAAAGACAGTCTTTTTAACAAACGCTGCTGACATAACTGGATATCCATTTGCAGAAAAATGAAAGAGAACCCATACCTCACACCCTGTACAAAAACTAACTCCAAGTGGATCAAAGACCTAAACATAAAGACTAGAACGATAAAGATCATGGAAGAAAAAAGAGAGACAACCTTACGAGCCCTAATTCAAAGCAGAAACAGAATACAAAATATTACCAAAAAGGAGGAAAAGACACCAGATGAGTGGGAGCTCCTAAAAATCAAACATCTATGCTCATCTAAAGACTTCACCAAAAGAGTAAAAGGACCACCTACAGATTGGGAAAGAAAGTTCAGTTATGACATCTCCGACCAGCGCCTGATCTCTAAAATCTATATGATTCTCTTAAAACTCAACCACAAAAAGACAAACAACCCAATCAAGAAGTGCACAAAGGATATGAACACACACTTCACTAAAGAAGATATTCAGGCAGCTAACAGATCCATGAGAAAATGCTCTCGATCATTAGCCATTAGAGAAATGCAAATTAAAACTACCTTGAGATTCCATCTCACGCCAACAAGGCTGGCATTGATCCAAAAAACACAAAACAATAAATGTTGGAGAGGCTGCGGAGAGATCGGAACTCGTACACACTGCTGGTGAGTATGTAAAATGGTACAACCACTTTGGATATCTATCTGGCGTTTTCTTGGAAAGTTAGAAATAGAACTACCATACGATTCAGAAATCCCACTCCTCGGAATATACCCTAGAGAAATAAGAGCCTTCACACCAAGAGATATAGGCACACCCATGTTTATTGCAGCTCTGTCTACAATAGAAAAAGCTGGAAGCAACCTAGCTGTCCATCAACGGATGAATGGTTAAATAGGTTGTGGTCTATTCACACAATGGAATACTACGCATCGATAAAGAACAGTGAGGAATCTGTGAAACATTTCATAACACGGAGGAACCTGGAAGGCATTATGCTGAGTGAAATTAGACAGAAGCAAAAGGACAAATATTGTAGAAGACCACTAGTATAAGATCTTGAGAAATAGTATAAACTGAGAAGAACACATACTTTTGTGGTTACGAGGGAGCGAGGGAGAGGGTTTTTTACTGATTAATTAATAGATAAGAACTGCTTTAGGTGAAGGGAAGGACAATACTCAATAGATGGAAGATCAGCTCCACTGGACTGGACCCAAAGCAAAGAAGCTTCCGGGATAAAGTGAAAGCTTCAAAGGTCAGCGGAGGAAGGGCGGGGGTTTGGGGACCATGGTTTAAGGGGACTTCTAAGTCAATTGGCAAAATAATTCTATTATGAAAACACTCTGCATCCCACTTTGAAATGTGGCGTCTGGGGTCTTAAATGCTAACAAGCGGCCATCTAAGATGCATCAATTGGTCTCAACCCACCTGGAGCAAAGGAGAATGAAGAACACCAAGGTCACACGATAACTAAGAGCCCAAGAGACAGAAAGGGCCACAGGAACCAGAGACCTAGATCATCCTGAGACGAGAAGAACTAGTTGGTGCCCGGCCACAACCGAGGACTGCCCTGACAGGGAGCACAAGAGAGAACCCCTGAGGGAGCAGGAGATCAGTGGGATGCAGACCCCAAATTCTCACAAAAAGACCATACTGAATGGTCTGAAGGAGACTAGAGGACTCCGGCGGTCATGGGCCCCAAACCTTCTCTTGGCCCAGGACAGGAACCATTGCCGAAGACAACTCATCAGACATGAAAGGGACTGGACAGTGGGTAAGAGGCAGATGCTGATGAAGACTGAGCTATTTCTATCAGGTGGACACTTGAGACTGTGTTGGCATCTCTCCGGTCTGGAGGGGGGATGGGAGGATAGAGAGAGTTGGAAGCTGGCAAAATTGTCAGGAAAGGAGAGACCGGAAGGGCTGACTCATTAGGGGGAGAGCAAGTGGGAGTACGGAGTAAGGTGTCTATAAACTTATAGGTGACAGTCTGACTTGATTTGTAAACGTTCACTTGAAGCTCAATAAAAGTTAATAAAAAAAAAATTCTAGCCAATAGAATTCAACAACATATCAAAAATTGAATCCACCACGGCCAAGGGGGATTTATACCAGGTATGCAAGACTGGTTTAATAGTAGTAGAACCATTAACGTAATTCACCAAATTAATAAAACAAAAGACAAAAACCACGTGATCTTCTCAATTGATGCAGAAAAGGCATTTGACAAAGTCCAACACACATTCATAATCAAAACCCTCAGCAAAACAGGAATAGAAGGAAAATTCCTCAACATAATAAAGGGCACCTATACAAAGCCAACAGCCAACATCGCTCTAAATGGAGAGAGCCGGAAAGCGTTTCACTTGAGGACGGGAACCAGACAAGGATGCCCTTTATCAGCGCTCTTATTCAACACTGTGCTAGAGGTCCTAGCCAGAGCAATTAGGCTAGACAAAGGAAGAAAGGGCATCCGGATTGGCAAGGAGGAAGGAAAAAATAGCTCTCTTTGTAGATGACATGATCTTCTACACAGAAAACCCTAAGGAATCCTCCAGAAAACTACTGAAACTAATAGAAGAGTTCAGCAGAGTCTCAGGTTATAAAATAAACATACAAAAATCACTTGGATTCCTCTACACCAACAAAAACAACATCGAAGAGGAAATCCCCAAATCAACACCTTTCACAGTAGCTCCCAAGAAGAGAAAATACTTAGGAATAAATCTTACCAAAGATGTAAAAGACCTATACAAAGAAAGCTGCAAAGTACTAGTGCAAGAAACGAAAAAGGACCTACTTCAGTGGAAAAACATACCTTGCTCATGGATAGGAAGACTTAACATAGTAAAAATGTCTCTTCTACCAAAAGCCATCTGTACATACAATGCACTTCCGATCCAAATTCCAATGATATTTTTTAATGTGATGGAGAAACAAATCACCAACTTTATATGGAAGGGAAAGAAGCCTCGGATAAGTAAAGCATTACTGCAAAAGAAGAAGAAAGTGGGAGGCCTCACTCTACCTGCTTTCAGAACCTATTATACAGCCACAGTAGTCCAAACAGCCTGCTACTGGTACAACAACAGGCACATGGACCAATGGAACACAATTGAGAACCCACATATAAATCCATCCACGCACGAGCAGCTGATATGTGACAAAGGCCCAGTGTCATTTGATTGGGGAAAAGACAGTCTTTTTAACAAACGCTGCTGACATAACTGGATATCCATTTGCAGAAAAATGAAAGAGAACCCATACCTCACACCCTGTACAAAAACTAACTCCAAGTGGATCAAAGACCTAAACATAAAGACTAGAACGGTAAAGATCATGGAAGAAAAAAGAGAGACAACCTTACGAGCCCTAATTCAAAGCAGAAACAGAATACAAAATATTACCAAAAAGGAGGAAAAGACACCAGATGAGTGGGAACTCCTAAAAATCAAACATCTATGCTCATCTAAAGACTTCACCAAAAGAGTAAAAGGACCACCTACAGATTGGGAAAGAAAGTTCAGTTATGACATCTCCGACCAGCGCCTGATCTCTAAAATCTATATGATTCTCTTAAAACTCAACCACAAAAAGACAAACAACCCAATCAAGAAGTGCACAAAGGATATGAACACACACTTCACTAAAGAAGATATTCAGGCAGCTAACAGATCCATGAGAAAATGCTCTCGATCATTAGCCATTAGAGAAATGCAAATTAAAACTACGATGAGATTCCATCTCACGCCAACAAGGCTGGCATTGATCCAAAAAACACAAAACAATAAATGTTGGAGAGGCTGCGGAGAGATCGGAACTCGTACACACTGCTGGTGAGTATGTAAAATGGTACAACCACTTTGGATATCTATCTGGCGTTTTCCTGGAAACTTAGAAATAGAACTACCGTACGATTCAGAAATCCCACTCCTCGGAATATACCCTAGAGAAATAAGAGCCTTCACACCAAGAGATATAGGCACACCCATGTTTATTGCAGCTCTGTCTACAATAGAAAAAGCTGGAAGCAACCTAGCTGTCCATCAACGGATGAATGGTTAAATAGGTTGTGGTCTATTCACACAATGGAATACTACGCATCGATAAAGAACAGTGAGGAATCTGTGAAACATTTCATAACACGGAGGAACCTGGAAGGCATTATGCTGAGTGAAATTAGACAGAAGCAAAAGGACAAATATTGTAGAAGACCACTAGTATAAGATCTTGAGAAATAGTATAAACTGAGAAGAACACATACTTTTGTGGTTACGAGGGAGCGAGGGAGAGGGTTTTTTACTGATTAATTAATAGATAAGAACTGCTTTAGGTGAAGGGAAGGACAATACTCAATAGATGGAAGATCAGCTCCACTGGACTGGACCCAAAGCAAAGAAGCTTCCGGGATAAAGTGAAAGCTTCAAAGGTCAGCGGAGGAAGGGCGGGGGTTTGGGGACCATGGTTTAAGGGGACTTCTAAGTCAATTGGCAAAATAATTCTATTATGAAAACACTCTGCATCCCACTTTGAAATGTGGCGTCTGGGGTCTTAAATGCTAACAAGCGGCCATCTAAGATGCATCAATTGGTCTCAACCCACCTGGAGCAAAGGAGAATGAAGAACACCAAGGTCACACGATAACTAAGAGCCCAAGAGACAGAAAGGGCCACAGGAACCAGAGACCTAGATCATCCTGAGACGAGAAGAACTAGTTGGTGCCCGGCCACAACCGAGGACTGCCCTGACAGGGAGCACAAGAGAGAACCCCTGAGGGAGCAGGAGATCAGTGGGATGCAGACCCCAAATTCTCACAAAAAGACCATACTGAATGGTCTGAAGGAGACTAGAGGACTCCGGCGGTCATGGGCCCCAAACCTTCTCTTGGCCCAGGACAGGAACCATTGCCGAAGACAACTCATCAGACATGAAAGGGACTGGACAGTGGGTAAGAGGCAGATGCTGATGAAGACTGAGCTATTTCTATCAGGTGGACACTTGAGACTGTGTTGGCATCTCTCCGGTCTGGAGGGGGGATGGGAGGATAGAGAGAGTTGGAAGCTGGCAAAATTGTCAGGAAAGGAGAGACCGGAAGGGCTGACTCATTAGGGGGAGAGCAAGTGGGAGTACGGAGTAAGGTGTCTATAAACTTATAGGTGACAGTCTGACTTGATTTGTAAACGTTCACTTGAAGCTCAATAAAAGTTAATAAAAAAAAAATTCTAGCCAATAGAATTCAACAACATATCAAAAATTGAATCCACCACGTCCAAGGGGGATTTATACCAGGTATGCAAGACTGGTTTAATAGTAGTAGAACCATTAACGTAATTCACCAAATTAATAAAACAAAAGACAAAAACCACGTGATCTTCTCAATTGATGCAGAAAAGGCATTTGACAAAGTCCAACACACATTCATAATCAAAACCCTCAGCAAAACAGGAATAGAAGGAAAATTCCTCAACATAATAAAGGGCACCTATACAAAGCCAACAGCCAACATCGCTCTAAATGGAGAGAGCCGGAAAGCGTTTCACTTGAGGACGGGAACCAGACAAGGATGCCCTTTATCAGCGCTCTTATTCAACACTGTGCTAGAGGTCCTAGCCAGAGCAATTAGGCTAGACAAAGGAAGAAAGGGCATCCGGATTGGCAAGGAGGAAGGAAAAAATAGCTCTCTTTGTAGATGACATGATCTTCTACACAGAAAACCCTAAGGAATCCTCCAGAAAACTACTGAAACTAATAGAAGAGTTCAGCAGAGTCTCAGGTTATAAAATAAACATACAAAAATCACTTGGATTCCTCTACACCAACAAAAACAACATCGAAGAGGAAATCCCCAAATCAACACCTTTCACAGTAGCTCCCAAGAAGAGAAAATACTTAGGAATAAATCTTACCAAAGATGTAAAAGACCTATACAAAGAAAGCTGCAAAGTACTAGTGCAAGAAACGAAAAAGGACCTACTTCAGTGGAAAAACATACCTTGCTCATGGATAGGAAGACTTAACATAGTAAAAATGTCTCTTCTACCAAAAGCCATCTGTACATACAATGCACTTCCGATCCAAATTCCAATGATATTTTTTAATGTGATGGAGAAACAAATCACCAACTTTATATGGAAGGGAAAGAAGCCTCGGATAAGTAAAGCATTACTGCAAAAGAAGAAGAAAGTGGGAGGCCTCACTCTACCTGCTTTCAGAACCTATTATACAGCCACAGTAGTCCAAACAGCCTGCTACTGGTACAACAACAGCCACATGGACCAATGGAACACAATTGAGAACCCACATATAAATCCATCCACGCACGAGCAGCTGATATGTGACAAAGGCCCAGTGTCATTTGATTGGGGAAAAGACAGTCTTTTTAACAAACGCTGCTGACATAACTGGATATCCATTTGCAGAAAAATGAAAGAGAACCCATACCTCACACCCTGTACAAAAACTAACTCCAAGTGGATCAAAGACCTAAACCTAAAGACTAGAACGGTAAAGATCATGGAAGAAAAAAGAGAGACAACCTTACGAGCCCTAATTCAAAGCAGAAACAGAATACAAAATATTACCAAAAAGGAGGAAAAGACACCAGATGAGTGGGAACTCCTAAAAATCAAACATCTATGCTCATCTAAAGACTTCACCAAAAGAGTAAAAGGACCACCTACAGATTGGGAAAGAAAGTTCAGTTATGACATCTCCGACCAGCGCCTGATCTCTAAAATCTATATGATTCTCTTAAAACTCAACCACAAAAAGACAAACAACCCAATCAAGAAGTGCACAAAGGATATGAACACACACTTCACTAAAGAAGATATTCAGGCAGCTAACAGATCCATGAGAAAATGCTCTCGATCATTAGCCATTAGAGAAATGCAAATTAAAACTACGATGAGATTCCATCTCACGCCAACAAGGCTGGCATTGATCCAAAAAACACAAAACAATAAATGTTGGAGAGGCTGCGGAGAGATCGGAACTCGTACACACTGCTGGTGAGTATGTAAAATGGTACAACCACTTTGGATATCTATCTGGCGTTTTCCTGGAAACTTAGAAATAGAACTACCGTACGATTCAGAAATCCCACTCCTCGGAATATACCCTAGAGAAATAAGAGCCTTCACACCAAGAGATATAGGCACACCCATGTTTATTGCAGCTCTGTCTACAATAGAAAAAGCTGGAAGCAACCTAGCTGTCCATCAACGGATGAATGGTTAAATAGGTTGTGGTCTATTCACACAATGGAATACTACGCATCGATAAAGAACAGTGAGGAATCTGTGAAACATTTCATAACACGGAGGAACCTGGAAGGCATTATGCTGAGTGAAATTAGACAGAAGCAAAAGGACAAATATTGTAGAAGACCACTAGTATAAGATCTTGAGAAATAGTATAAACTGAGAAGAACACATACTTTTGTGGTTACGAGGGAGCGAGGGAGAGGGTTTTTTACTGATTAATTAATAGATAAGAACTGCTTTAGGTGAAGGGAAGGACAATACTCAATAGATGGAAGATCAGCTCCACTGGACTGGACCCAAAGCAAAGAAGCTTCCGGGATAAAGTGAAAGCTTCAAAGGTCAGCGGAGGAAGGGCGGGGGTTTGGGGACCATGGTTTAAGGGGACTTCTAAGTCAATTGGCAAAATAATTCTATTATGAAAACACTCTGCATCCCACTTTGAAATGTGGCGTCTGGGGTCTTAAATGCTAACAAGCGGCCATCTAAGATGCATCAATTGGTCTCAACCCACCTGGAGCAAAGGAGAATGAAGAACACCAAGGTCACACGATAACTAAGAGCCCAAGAGACAGAAAGGGCCACAGGAACCAGAGACCTAGATCATCCTGAGACGAGAAGAACTAGTTGGTGCCCGGCCACAACCGAGGACTGCCCTGACAGGGAGCACAAGAGAGAACCCCTGAGGGAGCAGGAGATCAGTGGGATGCAGACCCCAAATTCTCACAAAAAGACCATACTGAATGGTCTGAAGGAGACTAGAGGACTCCGGCGGTCATGGGCCCCAAACCTTCTCTTGGCCCAGGACAGGAACCATTGCCGAAGACAACTCATCAGACATGAAAGGGACTGGACAGTGGGTAAGAGGCAGATGCTGATGAAGACTGAGCTATTTCTATCAGGTGGACACTTGAGACTGTGTTGGCATCTCTCCGGTCTGGAGGGGGGATGGGAGGATAGAGAGAGTTGGAAGCTGGCAAAATTGTCAGGAAAGGAGAGACCGGAAGGGCTGACTCATTAGGGGGAGAGCAAGTGGGAGTACGGAGTAAGGTGTCTATAAACTTATAGGTGACAGTCTGACTTGATTTGTAAACGTTCACTTGAAGCTCAATAAAAGTTAATAAAAAAAAAATTCTAGCCAATAGAATTCAACAACATATCAAAAATTGAATCCACCACGGCCAAGGGGGATTTATACCAGGTATGCAAGACTGGTTTAATAGTAGTAGAACCATTAACGTAATTCACCAAATTAATAAAACAAAAGACAAAAACCACGTGATCTTCTCAATTGATGCAGAAAAGGCATTTGACAAAGTCCAACACACATTCATAATCAAAACCCTCAGCAAAACAGGAATAGAAGGAAAATTCCTCAACATAATAAAGGGCACCTATACAAAGCCAACAGCCAACATCGCTCTAAATGGAGAGAGCCGGAAAGCGTTTCACTTGAGGACGGGAACCAGACAAGGATGCCCTTTATCAGCGCTCTTATTCAACACTGTGCTAGAGGTCCTAGCCAGAGCAATTAGGCTAGACAAAGGAAGAAAGGGCATCCGGATTGGCAAGGAGGAAGGAAAAAATAGCTCTCTTTGTAGATGACATGATCTTCTACACAGAAAACCCTAAGGAATCCTCCAGAAAACTACTGAAACTAATAGAAGAGTTCAGCAGAGTCTCAGGTTATAAAATAAACATACAAAAATCACTTGGATTCCTCTACACCAACAAAAACAACATCGAAGAGGAAATCCCCAAATCAACACCTTTCACAGTAGCTCCCAAGAAGAGAAAATACTTAGGAATAAATCTTACCAAAGATGTAAAAGACCTATACAAAGAAAGCTGCAAAGTACTAGTGCAAGAAACGAAAAAGGACCTACTTCAGTGGAAAAACATACCTTGCTCATGGATAGGAAGACTTAACATAGTAAAAATGTCTCTTCTACCAAAAGCCATCTGTACATACAATGCACTTCCGATCCAAATTCCAATGATATTTTTTAATGTGATGGAGAAACAAATCACCAACTTTATATGGAAGGGAAAGAAGCCTCGGATAAGTAAAGCATTACTGCAAAAGAAGAAGAAAGTGGGAGGCCTCACTCTACCTGCTTTCAGAACCTATTATACAGCCACAGTAGTCCAAACAGCCTGCTACTGGTACAACAACAGGCACATGGACCAATGGAACACAATTGAGAACCCACATATAAATCCATCCACGCACGAGCAGCTGATATGTGACAAAGGCCCAGTGTCATTTGATTGGGGAAAAGACAGTCTTTTTAACAAACGCTGCTGACATAACTGGATATCCATTTGCAGAAAAATGAAAGAGAACCCATACCTCACACCCTGTACAAAAACTAACTCCAAGTGGAACAAAGACCTAAACCTAAAGACTAGAACGGTAAAGATCATGGAAGAAAAAAGAGAGACAACCTTACGAGCCCTAATTCAAAGCAGAAACAGAATACAAAATATTACCAAAAAGGAGGAAAAGACACCAGATGAGTGGGAACTCCTAAAAATCAAACATCTATGCTCATCTAAAGACTTCACCAAAAGAGTAAAAGGACCACCTACAGATTGGGAAAGAAAGTTCAGTTATGACATCTCCGACCAGCGCCTGATCTCTAAAATCTATATGATTCTCTTAAAACTCAACCACAAAAAGACAAACAACCCAATCAAGAAGTGCACAAAGGATATGAACACACACTTCACTAAAGAAGATATTCAGGCAGCTAACAGATCCATGAGAAAATGCTCTCGATCATTAGCCATTAGAGAAATGCAAATTAAAACTACGATGAGATTCCATCTCACGCCAACAAGGCTGGCATTGATCCAAAAAACACAAAACAATAAATGTTGGAGAGGCTGCGGAGAGATCGGAACTCGTACACACTGCTGGTGAGTATGTAAAATGGTACAACCACTTTGGATATCTATCTGGCGTTTTCCTGGAAACTTAGAAATAGAACTACCGTACGATTCAGAAATCCCACTCCTCGGAATATACCCTAGAGAAATAAGAGCCTTCACACCAAGAGATATAGGCACACCCATGTTTATTGCAGCTCTGTCTACAATAGAAAAAGCTGGAAGCAACCTAGCTGTCCATCAACGGATGAATGGTTAAATAGGTTGTGGTCTATTCACACAATGGAATACTACGCATCGATAAAGAACAGTGAGGAATCTGTGAAACATTTCATAACACGGAGGAACCTGGAAGGCATTATGCTGAGTGAAATTAGACAGAAGCAAAAGGACAAATATTGTAGAAGACCACTAGTATAAGATCTTGAGAAATAGTATAAACTGAGAAGAACACATACTTTTGTGGTTACGAGGGAGCGAGGGAGAGGGTTTTTTACTGATTAATTAATAGATAAGAACTGCTTTAGGTGAAGGGAAGGACAATACTCAATAGATGGAAGATCAGCTCCACTGGACTGGACCCAAAGCAAAGAAGCTTCCGGGATAAAGTGAAAGCTTCAAAGGTCAGCGGAGGAAGGGCGGGGGTTTGGGGGCCATGGTTTAAGGGGACTTCTAAGTCAATTGGCAAAATAATTCTATTATGAAAACACTCTGCATCCCACTTTGAAATGTGGCGTCTGGGGTCTTAAATGCTAACAAGCGGCCATCTAAGATGCATCAATTGGTCTCAACCCACCTGGAGCAAAGGAGAATGAAGAACACCAAGGTCACACGATAACTAAGAGCCCAAGAGACAGAAAGGGCCACAGGAACCAGAGACCTAGATCATCCTGAGACGAGAAGAACTAGTTGGTGCCCGGCCACAACCGAGGACTGCCCTGACAGGGAGCACAAGAGAGAACCCCTGAGGGAGCAGGAGATCAGTGGGATGCAGACCGCAAATTCTCACAAAAAGACCATACTGAATGGTCTGAAGGAGACTAGAGGACTCCGGCGGTCATGGGCCCCAAACCTTCTCTTGGCCCAGGACAGGAACCATTGCCGAAGACAACTCATCAGACATGAAAGGGACTGGACAGTGGGTAAGAGGCAGATGCTGATGAAGACTGAGCTATTTCTATCAGGTGGACACTTGAGACTGTGTTGGCATCTCTCCGGTCTGGAGGGGGGATGGGAGGATAGAGAGAGTTGGAAGCTGGCAAAATTGTCAGGAAAGGAGAGACCGGAAGGGCTGACTCATTAGGGGGAGAGCAAGTGGGAGTACGGAGTAAGGTGTCTATAAACTTATAGGTGACAGTCTGACTTGATTTGTAAACGTTCACTTGAAGCTCAATAAAAGTTAATAAAAAAAAAATTCTAGCCAATAGAATTCAACAACATATCAAAAATTGAATCCACCACGGCCAAGGGGGATTTATACCAGGTATGCAAGACTGGTTTAATAGTAGTAGAACCATTAACATAATTCACCAAATTAATAAAACAAAAGACAAAAACCACGTGATCTTCTCAATTGATGCAGAAAAGGCATTTGACAAAGTCCAACACACATTCATAATCAAAACCCTCAGCAAAACAGGAATAGAAGGAAAATTCCTCAACATAATAAAGGGCACCTATACAAAGCCAACAGCCAACATCGCTCTAAATGGAGAGAGCCGGAAAGCGTTTCACTTGAGGACGGGAACCAGACAAGGATGCCCTTTATCAGCGCTCTTATTCAACACTGTGCTAGAGGTCCTAGCCAGAGCAATTAGGCTAGACAAAGGAAGAAAGGGCATCCGGATTGGCAAGGAGGAAGGAAAAAATAGCTCTCTTTGTAGATGACATGATCTTCTACACAGAAAACCCTAAGGAATCCTCCAGAAAACTACTGAAACTAATAGAAGAGTTCAGCAGAGTCTCAGGTTATAAAATAAACATACAAAAATCACTTGGATTCCTCTACACCAACAAAAACAACATCGAAGAGGAAATCCCCAAATCAACACCTTTCACAGTCGCTCCCAAGAAGAGAAAATACTTAGGAATAAATCTTACCAAAGATGTAAAAGACCTATACAAAGAAAGCTGCAAAGTACTAGTGCAAGAAACGAAAAAGGACCTACTTCAGTGGAAAAACATACCTTGCTCATGGATAGGAAGACTTAACATAGTAAAAATGTCTCTTCTACCAAAAGCCATCTGTACATACAATGCACTTCCGATCCAAATTCCAATGATATTTTTTAATGTGATGGAGAAACAAATCACCAACTTTATATGGAAGGGAAAGAAGCCTCGGATAAGTAAAGCATTACTGCAAAAGAAGAAGAAAGTGGGAGGCCTCACTCTACCTGCTTTCAGAACCTATTATACAGCCACAGTAGTCCAAACAGCCTGCTACTGGTACAACAACAGGCACATGGACCAATGGAACACAATTGAGAACCCACATATAAATCCATCCACGCACGAGCAGCTGATATGTGACAAAGGCCCAGTGTCATTTGATTGGGGAAAAGACAGTCTTTTTAACAAACGCTGCTGACATAACTGGATATCCATTTGCAGAAAAATGAAAGAGAACCCATACCTCACACCCTGTACAAAAACTAACTCCAAGTGGAACAAAGACCTAAACCTAAAGACTAGAACGGTAAAGATCATGGAAGAAAAAAGAGAGACAACCTTACGAGCCCTAATTCAAAGCAGAAACAGAATACAAAATATTACCAAAAAGGAGGAAAAGACACCAGATGAGTGGGAACTCCTAAAAATCAAACATCTATGCTCATCTAAAGACTTCACCAAAAGAGTAAAAGGACCACCTACAGATTGGGAAAGAAAGTTCAGTTATGACATCTCCGACCAGCGCCTGATCTCTAAAATCTATATGATTCTCTTAAAACTCAACCACAAAAAGACAAACAACCCAATCAAGAAGTGCACAAAGGATATGAACACACACTTCACTAAAGAAGATATTCAGGCAGCTAACAGATCCATGAGAAAATGCTCTCGATCATTAGCCATTAGAGAAATGCAAATTAAAACTACGATGAGATTCCATCTCACGCCAACAAGGCTGGCATTGATCCAAAAAACACAAAATAATAAATGTTGGAGAGGCTGCGGAGAGATCGGAACTCGTACACACTGCTGGTGAGTATGTAAAATGGTACAACCACTTTGGATATCTATCTGGCGTTTTCCTGGAAACTTAGAAATAGAACTACCGTACGATTCAGAAATCCCACTCCTCGGAATATACCCTAGAGAAATAAGAGCCTTCACACCAAGAGATATAGGCACACCCATGTTTATTGCAGCTCTGTCTACAATAGAAAAAGCTGGAAGCAACCTAGCTGTCCATCAACGGATGAATGGTTAAATAGGTTGTGGTCTATTCACACAATGGAATACTACGCATCGATAAAGAACAGTGAGGAATCTGTGAAACATTTCATAACACGGAGGAACCTGGAAGGCATTATGCTGAGTGAAATTAGACAGAAGCAAAAGGACAAATATTGTAGAAGACCACTAGTATAAGATCTTGAGAAATAGTATAAACTGAGAAGAACACATACTTTTGTGGTTACGAGGGAGCGAGGGAGAGGGTTTTTTACTGATTAATTAATAGATAAGAACTGCTTTAGGTGAAGGGAAGGACAATACTCAATAGATGGAAGATCAGCTCCACTGGACTGGACCCAAAGCAAAGAAGCTTCCGGGATAAAGTGAAAGCTTCAAAGGTCAGCGGAGGAAGGGCGGGGGTTTGGGGGCCATGGTTTAAGGGGACTTCTAAGTCAATTGGCAAAATAATTCTATTATGAAAACACTCTGCATCCCACTTTGAAATGTGGCGTCTGGGGTCTTAAATGCTAACAAGCGGCCATCTAAGATGCATCAATTGGTCTCAACCCACCTGGAGCAAAGGAGAATGAAGAACACCAAGGTCACACGATAACTAAGAGCCCAAGAGACAGAAAGGGCCACAGGAACCAGAGACCTAGATCATCCTGAGACGAGAAGAACTAGTTGGTGCCCGGCCACAACCGAGGACTGCCCTGACAGGGAGCACAAGAGAGAACCCCTGAGGGAGCAGGAGATCAGTGGGATGCAGACCGCAAATTCTCACAAAAAGACCATACTGAATGGTCTGAAGGAGACTAGAGGACTCCGGCGGTCATGGGCCCCAAACCTTCTGTTGGCCCAGGACAGGAACCATTGCCGAAGACAACTCATCAGACATGAAAGGGACTGGACAGTGGGTAAGAGGCAGATGCTGATGAAGACTGAGCTATTTCTATCAGGTGGACACTTGAGACTGTGTTGGCATCTCTCCGGTCTGGAGGGGGATGGGAGGATAGAGAGAGTTGGAAGCTGGCAAAATTGTCAGGAAAGGAGAGACCGGAAGGGCTGACTCATTAGGGGGAGAGCAAGTGGGAGTACGGAGTAAGGTGTCTATAAACTTATAGGTGACAGTCTGACTTGATTTGTAAACGTTCACTTGAAGCTCAATAAAAGTTAATAAAAAAAAAATTCTAGCCAATAGAATTCAACAACATATCAAAAATTGAATCCACCACGGCCAAGGGGGATTTATACCAGGTATGCAAGACTGGTTTAATAGTAGTAGAACCATTAACATAATTCACCAAATTAATAAAACAAAAGACAAAAACCACGTGATCTTCTCAATTGATGCAGAAAAGGCATTTGACAAAGTCCAACACACATTCATAATCAAAACCCTCAGCAAAACAGGAATAGAAGGAAAATTCCTCAACATAATAAAGGGCACCTATACAAAGCCAACAGCCAACATCGCTCTAAATGGAGAGAGCCGGAAAGCGTTTCACTTGAGGACGGGAACCAGACAAGGATGCCCTTTATCAGCGCCCTTATTCAACACTGTGCTAGAGGTCCTAGCCAGAGCAATTAGGCTAGACAAAGAAAGAAAGGACATCCGGATTGGGAGGAGGAAGGAAAAATAGCTCTCTTTGTAGATGACATGATCTTCTACACAGAATACCCTAAGGAATCCTCCAGAAAACTACTGAAACTAATAGAAGAGTTCAGCAGAGTCTCAGGTTATAAAATAAACATACAAAAATCACTTGGATTCCTCTACACCAACAAAAACAACATCGAAGAGGAAATCCCCAAATCAACACCTTTCACAGTAGCTCCCAAGAAGAGAAAATACTTAGGAATAAATCTTACCACAGATGTAAAAGACCTATACAAAGAAAGCTACAAAGTACTAGTGCAAGAAACGAAAAAGGACCTACTTAAGTGGAAAAACATACCTGGCTCATGGATAGGAAGACTTAACATAGTAAAAATGTCTCTTCTACCAAAAGCCATCTGTACATACAATGCACTTCCGATCCAAATTCCAATGATATTTTTTAATGTGATGGAGAAACAAATCACCAACTTTATATGGAAGGGAAAGAAGCCTCGGATAAGTAAAGCATTACTGCAAAAGAAGAAGAAAGTGGGAGGCCTCACTCTACCTGCTTTCAGAACCTGTTATACAGCCACAGTAGTCCAAACAGCCTGCTACTGGTACAACAACAGGCACATGGACCAATGGAACACAATTGAGAACCCACATATAAATCCATCCACACACGAGCAGCTGATATGTGACAAAGGCCCAGTGTCATTTGATTGGGGAAAAGACAGTCTTTTTAACAAACGCTGCTGACATAACTGGATATCCATTTGCAGAAAAATGAAAGAGAACCCATACCTCACACCCTGTACAAAAACTAACTCCAAGTGGATCAAAGACCTAAACCTAAAGACTAGAACGGTAAAGATCATGGAAGAAAAAAGAGAGACAACCTTACGAGCCCTAATTCAAAGCAGAAACAGAATACAAAATATTACCAAAAAGGAGGAAAAGACACCAGATGAGTGGGAACTCCTAAAAATCAAACATCTATGCTCATCTAAAGACTTCACCAAAAGAGTAAAAGGACCACCTACAGATTGGGAAAGAAAGTTCAGTTATGACATCTCCGACCAGCGCCTGATCTCTAAAATCTATATGATTCTCTTAAAACTCAACCACAAAAAGACAAACAACCCAATCAAGAAGTGCACAAAGGATATGAACACACACTTCACTAAAGAAGATATTCAGGCAGCTAACAGATCCATGAGAAAATGCTCTCGATCATTAGCCATTAGAGAAATGCAAATTAAAATTACGATGAGATTCCATCTCACTCCAACAAGGCTGGCATTGATCCAAAAAACACAAAACAATAAATGTTGGAGAGGCTGCGGAGAGATCGGAACTCGTACACACTGCTGGTGAGTATGTAAAATGGTACAACCACTTTGGATATCTATCTGGCGTTTTCTTGGAAAGTTAGAAATAGAACTACCATACGATTCAGAAATCCCACTCCTCGGAATATACCCTAGAGAAATAAGAGCCTTCACACCAAGAGATATAGGCACACCCATGTTTATTGCAGCTCTGTCTACAATAGAAAAAGCTGGAAGCAACCTAGGTGTCCACCAGCGGATGAATGGTTAAATAGGTTGTGGTCTATTCACACAATGGAATACTACGCATCGATAAAGAACAGTGAGGAATCTGTGAAACATTTCATAACACGGAGGAACCTGGAAGGCATTATGCTGAGTGAAATTAGACAGAAGCAAAAGGACAAATATTGTAGAAGACCACGATTATAAGATCTTGAGAAATAGTATAAACTGAGAAGAACACATACTTTTGTGGTTACGAGGGAGCGAGGGAGAGGGTTTTTTACTGATTAATTAATAGATAAGAACTGCTTTAAGTCAAGGGAAGGACAATACTCAATAGATGGAAGATCAGCTCCACTGGACTGGAGCCAAAGCAAAGAAGTTTCCGGGATAAAGTGAAAGCTTCAAAGGTCAGCGGAGGAAGGGCGGGGGTTTGGGGACCATGGTTTAAGGGGACTTCTAAGTCAATTGGCAAAATAATTCTATTATGAAAACACTCTGCATCCCACTTTGAAATGTGGCGTCTGGGGTCTTAAAGGCTAACAAGCGGCCGTCTAAGATGCATCAATTGGTCTCTACCCACCTGGAGCAAAGGAGAATGAAGAACACCAAGGTCACACGATAACTAAGAGCCCAAGGGACAGAAAGGGCCACAGGAACCAGAGACCTAGATCATCCTGAGACGAGAAGAACTAGTTGGTGCCCGGCCACAACCGAGGACTGCCCTGACAGGGAGCACAAGAGAGAACCCCTGAGGGAGCAGGAGATCAGTGGGATGCAGACCCCAAATTCTCACAAAAAGACCATACTGAATGGTCTGAAGGAGACTAGAGGACTCCGGCGGTCATGGGCCCCAAACCTTCTCTTGGCCCAGGACAGGAACCATTGCCGAAGACAACTCATCAGACATGAAAGGGACTGGACAGTGGGTAAGAGGCAGATGCTGATGAAGACTGAGCTATTTCTATCAGGTGGACACTTGAGACTGTGTTGGCATCTCTCCGGTCTGGAGGGGGGATAGGAGGATAGAGAGAGTTGGAAGCTGGCAAAATTGTCAGGAAAGGAGAGACCGGAAGGGCTGACTCATTAGGGGGAGAGCAAGTGGGTGTACGGAGTAAGGTGTCTATAAACTTATAGGTGACAGTCTGACTTGATTTGTAAACGTTCACTTGAAGCTCAATAAAAGTTAATTAAAAATAATTCTAGCCAATAGAATTCAACAGCATATCAAAAATTGAATCCACCACGGCCAAGGGGGATTTATACCAGGTATGCAAGACTGGTTTAATAGTAGTAGAACCATTACCGTAATTCACCAAATTAATAAAACAAAAGACAAAAACCACGTGATCTTCTCAATTGATGCAGAAAAGGCATTCGACAAAGTCCAACACACATTCATAATCAAAACCCTCAGCAAAACAGGAATAGAAGGAAAATTCCTCAACATAATAAAGGGCACCTATACAAAGCCAACAGCCAACATCGCTCTAAATGGAGAGAGCCGGAAAGCATTTCACTTGAGAACGGGAACCAGACAAGGATGCCCTTTATCAGCGCCCTTATTCAACACTGTGCTAGAGGTCCTAGCCAGAGCAATTAGGCTAGACAAAGAAAGAAAGGACATCCGGATTAGCAAGGAGGAAGGAAAAATAGCTCTCTTTGTAGATGACATGATCTTCTACACAGAAAACCCTAAGGAATCCTCCAGAAAACTACTGAAACTAATAGAAGAGTTCAGCAGAGTCTCAGGTTATAAAATAAACATACAAAAATCACTTGGATTCCTCTACACCAACAAAAACAACATCGAAGAGGAAATCCCCAAATCAACACCTTTCACAGTAGCTCCCAAGAAGAGAAAATACTTAGGAATAAATCTTACCAAAGATGTAAAAGACCTATACAAAGAAAGCTACAAAGTACTAGTGCAAGAAACGAAAAAGGACCTACTTAAGTGGAAAAACATACCTGGCTCATGGATAGGAAGACTTAACATAGTAAAAATGTCTCTTCTACCAAAAGCCATCTGTACATACAATGCACTTCCGATCCAAATTCCAATGATATTTTTTAATGTGATGGAGAAACAAATCACCAACTTTATATGGAAGGGAAAGAAGCCTCGGATAAGTAAAGCATTACTGCAAAAGAAGAAGAAAGTGGGAGGCCTCACTCTACCTGCTTTCAGAACCTATTATACAGCCACAGTAGTCCAAACAGCCTGCTACTGGTACAACAACAGGCACATGGACCAATGGAACACAATTGAGAACCCACATATAAATCCATCCACACACGAGCAGCTGATATGTGACAAAGGCCCAGTGTCATTTGATTGGGGAAAAGACAGTCTTTTTAACAAACGCTGCTGACATAACTGGATATCCATTTGCAGAAAAATGAAAGAGAACCCATACCTCACACCCTGTACAAAAACTAACTCCAAGTGGATCAAAGACCTAAACATGAAGACTAGAACGATAAAGATCATGGAAGAAAAAAGAGAGACAACCTTACGAGCCCTAATTCAAAGCAGAAACAGAATACAAAATATTACCAAAAAGGAGGAAAAGACACCAGATGAGTGGGAGCTCCTAAAAATCAAACATCTATGCTCATCTAAAGACTTCACCAAAAGAGTAAAAGGACCACCTACAGATTGGGAAAGAAAGTTCAGTTATGACATCTCCGACCAGCGCCTGATCTCTAAAATCTATATGATTCTCTTAAAACTCAACCACAAAAAGACAAACAACCCAATCAAGAAGTGCGCCAAGGATATGAACACACACTTCACTAAAGAAGATATTCAGGCAGCTAACAGATCCATGAGAAAATGCTCTCGATCATTAGCCATTAGAGAAATGCAAATTAAAACTACGATGAGATTCCATCTCACGCCAACAAGGCTGGCATTGATCCAAAAAACACAAAACAATAAATGTTGTAGAGGCTGCGGAGAGATTGGAACTCGTACACACTGCTGGTGAGTATGTAAAATGGGACAACCACTTTGGATATCTATCTGGCGTTTTCTTGGAAAGTTAGAAATAGAACTACCATACGATTCAGAAATCCCACTCCTCGGAATATACCCTAGAGAAATAAGAGCCTTCACACCAAGAGATATAGGCACACCCATGTTTATTGCAGCTCTGTCTACAATAGAAAAAGCTGGAAGCAACCTAGGTGTCCATCAACGGATGAATGGTTAAATAGGTTGTGGTCTATTCACACAATGGAATACTACGCATCGATAAAGAACAGTGAGGAATCTGTGAAACATTTCATAACACGGAGGAACCTGGAAGGCATTATGCTGAGTGAAATTAGACAGAAGCAAAAGGACAAATATTGTAGAAGACCACTAGTATAAGATCTTGAGAAATAGTATAAACTGAGAAGAACACATACTTTTGTGGTTACGAGGGAGCGAGGGAGAGGGTTTTTTACTGATTAATTAATAGATAAGAACTGCTTTAAGTCAAGGGAAGGACAATACTCAATAGATGGAAGATCAGCTCCACTGGACTGGACCCAAAGCAAAGAAGCTTCCGGAATAAAGTGAAAGCTTCAAAGGTCAGCGGAGGAAGGGCGGGGGTTTGGGGACCATGGTTTAAGGGGACTTCTAAGTCAATTGGCAAAATAATTCTATTATGAAAACACTCTGCATCCCACTTTGAAATGTGGCGTCTGGGGTCTTAAATGCTAACAAGCGGCCATCTAAGATGCATCAATTGGTCTCAACCCACCTGGAGCAAAGGAGAATGAAGAACACCAAGGTCACACGATAACTAAGAGCCCAAGAGACAGAAAGGGCCACAGGAACCAGAGACCTAGATCATCCTGAGACGAGAAGAACTAGTTGGTGCCCGGCCACAACCGAGGACTGCCCTGACAGGGAGCACAAGAGAGAACCCCTGAGGGAGCAGGAGATCAGTGGGATGCAGACCGCAAATTCTCACAAAAAGACCATACTGAATGGTCTGAAGGAGACTAGAGGACTCCGGCGGTCATGGGCCCCAAACCTTCTGTTGGCCCAGGACAGGAACCATTGCCGAAGACAACTCATCAGACATGAAAGGGACTGGACAGTGGGTAAGAGGCAGATGCTGATGAAGACTGAGCTATTTCTATCAGGTGGACACTTGAGACTGTGTTGGCATCTCTCCGGTCTGGAGGGGGGATGGGAGGATAGAGAGAGTTGGAAGCTGGCAAAATTGTCAGGAAAGGAGAGACCGGAAGGGCTGACTCATTAGGGGGAGAGCAAGTGGGTGTACGGAGTAAGGTGTCTATAAACTTATAGGTGACAGTCTGACTTGATTTGTAAACGTTCACTTGAAGCTCAATAAAAGTTAATTAAAAATAATTCTAGCCAATAGAATTCAACAGCATATCAAAAATTGAATCCACCACGGCCAAGGGGGATTTATACCAGGTATGCAAGACTGGTTTAATAGTAGTAGAACCATTAACGTAATTCACCAAATTAATAAAACAAAAGACAAAAACCACGTGATCTTCTCAATTGATGCAGAAAAGGCATTCGACAAAGTCCAACACACATTCATAATCAAAACCCTCAGCAAAACAGGAATAGAAGGAAAATTCCTCAACATAATAAAGGGCACCTATACAAAGCCAACAGTCAACATCGCTCTAAATGGAGAGAGCCGGAAAGCGTTTCACTTGAGGACGGGAAAAAGACAAGGATGCCCTTTATCAGCGCTCTTATTCAACACTGTGCTAGAGGTCCTAGCCAGAGCAATTAGGCTAGACAAAGAAAGAAAGGGCATCCGGATTGGCAAGGAGGAAGGAAAAATAGCTCTCTTTGTAGATGACATGATCTTCTACACAGAAAACCCTAAGGAATCCTCCAGAAAACTACTGAAACTAATAGAAGAGTTCAGCAGAGTCTCAGGTTATAAAATAAACATACAAAAATCACTTGGATTCCTCTACACCAACAAAAACAACATCGAAGAGGAAATCCCCAAATCAAC
This sequence comes from Loxodonta africana, assembly GCF_030014295.1. Lineage (NCBI taxonomy): Eukaryota > Metazoa > Chordata > Mammalia > Proboscidea > Elephantidae > Loxodonta > Loxodonta africana. The sequence continues at coordinate 151,772 of NW_026974853.1, read as the reverse complement.
ACCTTTCACAGTAGCTCCCAAGAAGAGAAAATACTTAGGAATAAATCTTACCAAAGATGTAAAAGACCTATACAAAGAAAGCTACAAAGTACTAGTGCAAGAAACGAAAAAGGACCTACTTCAGTGGAAAAACATACCTTGCTCATGGATAGGAAGACTTAACATAGTAAAAATGTCTCTTCTACCAAAAGCCATCTGTACATACAATGCACTTCCGATCCAAATTCCAATGATATTTTTTAATGTGATGGAGAAACAAATCACCAACTTTATATGGAAGGGAAAGAAGCCTCGGATAAGTAAAGCATTACTGCAAAAGAAGAAGAAAGTGGGAGGCCTCACTCTACCTGCTTTCAGAACCTATTATACAGCCACAGTAGTCCAAACAGCCTGCTACTGGTACAACAACAGGCACATGGACCAATGGAACACAATTGAGAACCTACATATAAATCCATCCACACACGAGCAGCTGATATGTGACAAAGGCCCAGTGTCATTTGATTGGGGAAAAGACAGTCTTTTGAACAAACGCTGCTGACATAACTGGATATCCATTTGCAGAAAAATGAAAGAGAACCCATACCTCACACCCTGTACAAAAACTAACTCCAAGTGGATCAAAGACCTAAACATAAAGACTAGAACGGTAAAGATCATGGAAGAAAAAAGAGAGACAACCTTACGAGCCCTAATTCAAAGCAGAAACAGAATACAAAATATTACCAAAAAGGAGGAAAAGACACCAGATGAGTGGGAACTCCTAAAAATCAAACATCTATGCTCATCTAAAGACTTCACCAAAAGAGTAAAAGGACCACCTACAGATTGGGAAAGAAAGTTCAGTTATGACATCTCCGACCAGCGCCTGATCTCTAAAATCTATATGATTCTCTTAAAACTCAACCACAAAAAGACAAACAACCCAATCAAGAAGTGCACAAAGGATATGAACACACACTTCACTAAAGAAGATATTCAGGCAGCTAACAGATCCATGAGAAAATGCTCTCGATCATTAGCCATTAGAGAAATGCAAATTAAAACTACGATGAGATTCCATCTCACGCCAACAAGGCTGGCATTGATCCAAAAAACACAAAACAATAAATGTTGGAGAGGCTGCGGAGAGATCGGAACTCGTACACACTGCTGGTGAGTATGTAAAATGGTACAACCACTTTGGATATCTATCTGGCGTTTTCCTGGAAACTTAGAAATAGAACTACCGTACGATTCAGAAATCCCACTCCTCGGAATATACCCTAGAGAAATAAGAGCCTTCACACCAAGAGATATAGGCACACCCATGTTTATTGCAGCTCTGTCTACAATAGAAAAAGCTGGAAGCAACCTAGCTGTCCATCAACGGATGAATGGTTAAATAGGTTGTGGTCTATTCACACAATGGAATACTACGCATCGATAAAGAACAGTGAGGAATCTGTGAAACATTTCATAACACGGAGGAACCTGGAAGGCATTATGCTGAGTGAAATTAGACAGAAGCAAAAGGACAAATATTGTAGAAGACCACTAGTATAAGATCTTGAGAAATAGTATAAACTGAGAAGAACACATACTTTTGTGGTTACGAGGGAGCGAGGGAGAGGGTTTTTTACTGATTAATTAATAGATAAGAACTGCTTTAGGTGAAGGGAAGGACAATACTCAATAGATGGAAGATCAGCTCCACTGGACTGGACCCAAAGCAAAGAAGTTTCCGGGATAAAGTGAAAGCTTCAAAGGTCAGCGGAGGAAGGGCGGGGGTTTGGGGACCATGGTTTAAGGGGACTTCTAAGTCAATTGGCAAAATAATTCTATTATGAAAACACTCTGCATCCCACTTTGAAATGTGGCGTCTGGGGTCTTAAATGCTAACAAGCGGCCATCTAAGATGCATCAATTGGTCTCAACCCACCTGGAGCAAAGGAGAATGAAGAACACCAAGGTCACACGATAACTAAGAGCCCAAGAGACAGAAAGGGCCACAGGAACCAGAGACCTAGATCATCCTGAGACGAGAAGAACTAGTTGGTGCCCGGCCACAACCGAGGACTGCCCTGACAGGGAGCACAAGAGAGAACCCCTGAGGGAGCAGGAGATCAGTGGGATGCAGACCGCAAATTCTCACAAAAAGACCATACTGAATGGTCTGAAGGAGACTAGAGGACTCCGGCGGTCATGGGCCCCAAACCTTCTGTTGGCCCAGGACAGGAACCATTGCCGAAGACAACTCATCAGACATGAAAGAGACTGGACAGTGGGTAAGAGGCAGATGCTGATGAAGACTGAGCTATTTCTATCAGGTGGACACTTGAGACTGTGTTGGCATCTCTCCGGTCTGGAGGGGGGATGGGAAGATAGAGAGAGTTGGAAGCTGGCAAAATTGTCAGGAAAGGAGAGACCGGAAGGGCTGACTCATTAGGGGGACAGAAAGTGGGAGTACGGAGAAAGGTGTCTATAAACTTATAGGTGACAGTCTGACTTGATTTGTAAACGTTCACTTGAAGCTCAATAAAAGTTAATAAAAAAAAATTCTAGCCAATAGAATTCAACAGCATATCAAAAATTGAATCCACCACGGCCAAGGGGGATTTATACCAGGTATGCAAGACTGGTTTAATAGTAGTAGAAACATTAACGTAATTCACCAAATTAATAAAACAAAAGACAAAAACCACGTGATCTTCTCAATTGATGCAGAAAAGGCATTTGACAAAGTCCAACACACATTCTTAATCAAAACCCTCAGCAAAACAGGAATAGAAGGAAAATTCCTCAACATAATAAAGGGCACCTATACAAAGCCAACAGCCAACATCGCTCTAAATGGAGAGAGCCGGAAAGCATTTAACTTGAGGACGGGAACCAGACAAGGATGCCCTTTATCAGCGCTCTTATTCAACACTGTGCTAGAGGTCCTAGCCAGAGCAATTAGGCTAGACAAAGAAAGAAAGGGCATCCGGATTGGCAAGGAGGAAGGAAAAATAGCTCTCTTTGTAGATGACATGATCTTCTACACAGAAAACCCTAAGGAATCCTCCAGAAAACTACTGAAACTAATAGAAGAGTTCAGCAGAGTCTCAGGTTATAAAATAAACATACAAAAATCACTTGGATTCCTCTACACCAACAAAAACAACATCGAAGAGGAAATCCCCAAATCAACACCTTTCACAGTAGCTCCCAAGAAGAGAAAATACTTAGGAATAAATCTTACCAAAGATGTAAAAGACCTATACAAAGAAAGCTACAAAGTACTAGTGCAAGAAACGAAAAAGGACCTACTTCAGTGGAAAAACATACCTTGCTCATGGATAGGAAGACTTAACATAGTAAAAATGTCTCTTCTACCAAAAGCCATCTGTACATACAATGCACTTCCGATCCAAATTCCAATGATATTTTTTAATGTGATGGAGAAACAAATCACCAACTTTATAGGGAAGGGAAAGAAGCCTCGGATAAGTAAAGCATTACTGCAAAAGAAGAAGAAAGTGGGAGGCCTCACTCTACCTGCTTTCAGAACCTATTATACAGCCACAGTAGTCCAAACAGCCTGCTACTGGTACAACAACAGGCACATGGACCAATGGAACACAACTGAGAACCCACATATAAATCCATCCACGCACGAGCAGCTGATATGTGACAAAGGCCCAGTGTCATTTGATTGGGGAAAAGACAGTCTTTTTAACAAACGCTGCTGACATAACTGGATATCCATTTGCAGAAAAATGAAAGAGAACCCATACCTCACACCCTGTACAAAAACTAACTCCAAGTGGATCAAAGACCTAAACCTAAAGACTAGAACGGTAAAGATCATGGAAGAAAAAAGAGAGACAACCTTACGAGCCCTAATTCAAAGCAGAAACAGAATACAAAATATTACCAAAAAGGAGGAAAAGACACCAGATGAGTGGGAACTCCTAAAAATCAAACATCTATGCTCATCTAAAGACTTCACCAAAAGAGTAAAAGGACCACCTACAGATTGGGAAAGAAAGTTCAGTTATGACATCTCCGACCAGCGCCTGATCTCTAAAATCTATATGATTCTCTTAAAACTCAACCACAAAAAGACAAACAACCCAATCAAGAAGTGCACAAAGGATATGAACACACACTTCACTAAAGAAGATATTCAGGCAGCTAACAGATCCATGAGAAAATGCTCTCGATCATTAGCCATTAGAGAAATGCAAATTAAAACTACGATGAGATTCCATCTCACGCCAACAAGGCTGGCATTGATCCAAAAAACACAAAACAATAAATGTTGGAGAGGCTGCGGAGAGATCGGAACTCGTACACACTGCTGGTGAGTATGTAAAATGGGACAACCACTTTGGATATCTATCTGGCGTTTTCCTGGAAACTTAGAAATAGAACTACCGTACGATTCAGAAATCCCACTCCTCGGAATATACCCTAGAGAAATAAGAGCCTTCACACCAAGAGATATAGGCACACCCATGTTTATTGCAGCTCTGTCTACAATAGAAAAAGCTGGAAGCAACCTAGGTGTCCATCAACGGATGAATGGTTAAATAGGTTGTGGTCTATTCACACAATGGAATACTACGCATCGATAAAGAACAGTGAGGAATCTGTGAAACATTTCATAACACGGAGGAACCTGGAAGGCATTATGCTGAGTGAAATTAGACAGAAGCAAAAGGACAAATATTGTAGAAGACCACTAGTATAAGATCTTGAGAAATAGTATAAACTGAGAAGAACACATACTTTTGTGGTTACGAGGGAGAGAGGGAGAGGGTTTTTTACTGATTAATTAATAGATAAGAACTGCTTTAAGTCAAGGGAAGGACAATACTCAATAGATGGAAGATCAGCTCCACTGGACTGGAGCCAAAGCAAAGAAGTTTCCGGGATAAAGTGAAAGCTTCAAAGGTCAGCGGAGGAAGGGCGGGGGTTTGGGGACCATGGTTTAAGGGGACTTCTAAGTCAATTGGCAAAATAATTCTATTATGAAAACACTCTGCATCCCACTTTGAAATGTGGCGTCTGGGGTCTTAAAGGCTAACAAGCGGCCGTCTAAGATGCATCAATTGGTCTCTACCCACCTGGAGCAAAGGAGAATGAAGAACACCAAGGTCACACGATAACTAAGAGCCCAAGAGACAGAAAGGTCCACAGGAACCAGAGACCTAGATCATCCTGAGACGAGAAGAACTAGTTGGTGCCCGGCCACAACCGAGGACTGCCCTGACAGGGAGCACAAGAGAGAACCCCTGAGGGAGCAGGAGATCAGTGGGATGCAGACCCCAAATTCTCACAAAAAGACCATACTGAATGGTCTGAAGGAGACTAGAGGACTCCGGCGGTCATGGGCCCCAAACCTTCTGTTGGCCCAGGACAGGAACCATTGCCGAAGACAACTCATCAGACATGAAAGGGACTGGACAGTGGGTAAGAGGCAGATGCTGATGAAGACTGAGCTATTTCTATCAGGTGGACACTTGAGACTGTGTTGGCATCTCTCCGGTCTGGAGGGGGGATGGGAGGATAGAGAGAGTTGGAAGCTGGCAAAATTGTCAGGAAAGGAGAGACCGGAAGGGCTGACTCATTAGGGGGAGAGCAAGTGGGAGTACGGAGTAAGGTGTCTATAAACTTATAGGTGACAGTCTGACTTGATTTGTAAACGTTCACTTGAAGCTCAATAAAAGTTAATAAAAAAAAATTCTAGCCAATAGAATTCAACAACATATCAAAAATTGAATCCACCACGGCCAAGGGGGATTTATACCAGGTATGCAAGACTGGTTTAATAGTAGTAGAACCATTAACGTAACTCACCAAATTAATAAAACAAAAGACAAAAACCACGTGATCTTCTCAATTGATGCAGAAAAGGCATTTGACAAAGTCCAACACACATTCATAATCAAAACCCTCAGCAAAACAGGAATAGAAGGAAAATTCCTCAACATAATGAAGGGCACCTATACAAAGCCAACAGCCAACATCGCTCTAAATGGAGAGAGCCGGAAAGCGTTTCACTTGAGGACGGGAACCAGACAAGGATGCCCTTTATCAGCGCTCTTATTCAACACTGTGCTAGAGGTCCTAGCCAGAGCAATTAGGCTAGACAAAGGAAGAAAGGGCATCCGGATTGGCAAGGAGGAAGGAAAAAATAGCTCTCTTTGTAGATGACATGATCTTCTACACAGAAAACCCTAAGGAATCCTCCAGAAAACTACTGAAACTAATAGAAGAGTTCAGCAGAGTCTCAGGTTATAAAATAAACATACAAAAATCACTTGGATTCCTCTACACCAACAAAAACAACATCGAAGAGGAAATCCCCAAATCAACACCTTTCACAGTAGCTCCCAAGAAGAGAAAATACTTAGGAATAAATCTTACCAAAGATGTAAAAGACCTATACAAAGAAAGCTACAAAGTACTAGTGCAAGAAACGAAAAAGGACCTACTTCAGTGGAAAAACATACCTTGCTCATGGATAGGAAGACTTAACATAGTAAAAATGTCTCTTCTACCAAAAGCCATCTGTACATACAATGCACTTCCGATCCAAATTCCAATGATATTTTTTAATGTGATGGAGAAACAAATCACCAACTTTATATGGAAGGGAAAGAAGCCTCGGATAAGTAAAGCATTACTGCAAAAGAAGAAGAAAGTGGGAGGCCTCACTCTACCTGCTTTCAGAACCTATTATACAGCCACAGTAGTCCAAACAGCCTGCTACTGGTACAACAACAGGCACATGGACCAATGGAACACAATTGAGAACCCACATATAAATCCATCCACACACGAGCAGCTGATATGTGACAAAGGCCCAGTGTCATTTGATTGGGGAAAAGACAGTCTTTTGAACAAACGCTGCTGACATAACTGGATATCCATTTGCAGAAAAATGAAAGAGAACCCATACCTCACACCCTGTACAAAAACTAACTCCAAGTGGATCAAAGACCTAAACCTAAAGACTAGAACGATAAAGATCATGGAAGAAAAAAGAGAGACAACCTTACGAGCCCTAATTCAAAGCAGAAACAGAATACAAAATATTACCAAAAAGGAGGAAAAGACACCAGATGAGTGGGAACTCCTAAAAATCAAACATCTATGCTCATCTAAAGACTTCACCAAAAGAGTAAAAGGACCACCTACAGATTGGGAAAGAAAGTTCAGTTATGACATCTCCGACCAGCGCCTGATCTCTAAAATCTATATGATTCTCTTAAAACTCAACCACAAAAAGACAAACAACCCAATCAAGAAGTGCACAAAGGATATGAACACACACTTCACTAAAGAAGATATTCAGGCAGCTAACAGATCCATGAGAAAATGCTCTCGATCATTAGCCATTAGAGAAATGCAAATTAAAATTACGATGAGATTCCATCTCACTCCAACAAGGCTGGCATTGATCCAAAAAACACAAAACAATAAATGTTGGAGAGGCTGCGGAGAGATCGGAACTCGTACACACTGCTGGTGAGTATGTAAAATGGTACAACCACTTTGGATATCTATCTGGCGTTTTCTTGGAAAGTTAGAAATAGAACTACCATACGATTCAGAAATCCCACTCCTCGGAATATACCCTAGAGAAATAAGAGCCTTCACACCAAGAGATATAGGCACACCCATGTTTATTGCAGCTCTGTCTACAATAGAAAAAGCTGGAAGCAACCTAGGTGTCCACCAGCGGATGAATGGTTAAATAGGTTGTGGTCTATTCACACAATGGAATACTACGCATCGATAAAGAACAGTGAGGAATCTGTGAAACATTTCATAACACGGAGGAACCTGGAAGGCATTATGCTGAGTGAAATTAGACAGAAGCAAAAGGACAAATATTGTAGAAGACCACGATTATAAGATCTTGAGAAATAGTATAAACTGAGAAGAACACATACTTTTGTGGTTACGAGGGAGCGAGGGAGAGGGTTTTTTACTGATTAATTAATAGATAAGAACTGCTTTAGCTGAAGGGAAGGACAATACTCAATAGATGGAAGATCAGCTCCACTGGACTGGACCCAAAGCAAAGAAGTTTCCGGGATAAAGTGAAAGCTTCAAAGGTCAGCGGAGGAAGGGCGGGGGTTTGGGGACCATGGTTTAAGGGGACTTCTAAGTCAATTGGCAAAATAATTCTATTATGAAAACACTCTGCATCCCACTTTGAAATGTGGCGTCTGGGGTCTTAAAGGCTAACAAGCGGCCGTCTAAGATGCATCAATTGGTCTCTACCCACCTGGAGCAAAGGAGAATGAAGAACACCAAGGTCACACGATAACTAAGAGCCCAAGGGACAGAAAGGGCCACAGGAACCAGAGACCTAGATCATCCTGAGACGAGAAGAACTAGTTGGTGCCCGGCCACAACCGAGGACTGCCCTGACAGGGAGCACAAGAGAGAACCCCTGAGGGAGCAGGAGATCAGTGGGATGCAGACCCCAAATTCTCACAAAAAGACCATACTGAATGGTCTGAAGGAGACTAGAGGACTCCGGCGGTCATGGGCCCCAAACCTTCTCTTGGCCCAGGACAGGAACCATTGCCGAAGACAACTCATCAGACATGAAAGGGACTGGACAGTGGGTAAGAGGCAGATGCTGATGAAGACTGAGCTATTTCTATCAGGTGGACACTTGAGACTGTGTTGGCATCTCTCCGGTCTGGAGGGGGGATAGGAGGATAGAGAGAGTTGGAAGCTGGCAAAATTGTCAGGAAAGGAGAGACCGGAAGGGCTGACTCATTAGGGGGAGAGCAAGTGGGTGTACGGAGTAAGGTGTCTATAAACTTATAGGTGACAGTCTGACTTGATTTGTAAACGTTCACTTGAAGCTCAATAAAAGTTAATTAAAAATAATTCTAGCCAATAGAATTCAACAGCATATCAAAAATTGAATCCACCACGGCCAAGGGGGATTTATACCAGGTATGCAAGACTGGTTTAATAGTAGTAGAACCATTACCGTAATTCACCAAATTAATAAAACAAAAGACAAAAACCACGTGATCTTCTCAATTGATGCAGAAAAGGCATTCGACAAAGTCCAACACACATTCATAATCAAAACCCTCAGCAAAACAGGAATAGAAGGAAAATTCCTCAACATAATAAAGGGCACCTATACAAAGCCAACAGCCAACATCGCTCTAAATGGAGAGAGCCGGAAAGCATTTCACTTGAGAACGGGAACCAGACAAGGATGCCCTTTATCAGCGCCCTTATTCAACACTGTGCTAGAGGTCCTAGCCAGAGCAATTAGGCTAGACAAAGAAAGAAAGGACATCCGGATTGGCAAGGAGGAAGGAAAAATAGCTCTCTTTGTAGATGACATGATCTTCTACACAGAAAACCCTAAGGAATCCTCCAGAAAACTACTGAAACTAATAGAAGAGTTCAGCAGAGTCTCAGGTTATAAAATAAACATACAAAAATCACTTGGATTCCTCTACACCAACAAAAACAACATCGAAGAGGAAATCCCCAAATCAACACCTTTCACAGTAGCTCCCAAGAAGAGAAAATACTTAGGAATAAATCTTACCAAAGATGTAAAAGACCTATACAAAGAAAGCTACAAAGTACTAGTGCAAGAAACGAAAAAGGACCTACTTCAGTGGAAAAACATACCTTGCTCATGGATAGGAAGACTTAACATAGTAAAAATGTCTCTTCTACCAAAAGCCATCTGTACATACAATGCACTTCCGATCCAAATTCCAATGATATTTTTTAATGTGATGGAGAAACAAATCACCAACTTTATATGGAAGGGAAAGAAGCCTCGGATAAGTAACGCATTACTGCAAAAGAAGAAGAAAGTGGGAGGCCTCACTCTACCTGCTTTCAGAACCTATTATACAGCCACAGTAGTCCAAACAGCCTGCTACTGGTACAACAACAGGCACATGGACCAATGGAACACAATTGAGAACCCAGATATAAATCCATCCACACACGAGCAGCTGATATGTGACAAAGGCCCAGTGTCATTTGATTGGGGAAAAGACAGTCTTTTTAACAAACGCTGCTGACATAACTGGATATCCATTTGCAGAAAAATGAAAGAGAACCCATACCTCACACCCTGTACAAAAACTAACTCCAAGTGGATCAAAGACCTAAACCTAAAGACTAGAACGGTAAAGATCATGGAAGAAAAAAGAGAGACAACCTTACGAGCCCTAATTCAAAGCAGAAACAGAATACAAAATATTACCAAAAAGGAGGAAAAGACACCAGATGAGTGGGAACTCCTAAAAATCAAACATCTATGCTCATCTAAAGACTTCACCAAAAGAGTAAAAGGACCACCTACAGATTGGGAAAGAAAGTTCAGTTATGACATCTCCGACCAGCGCCTGATCTCTAAAATCTATATGATTCTCTTAAAACTCAACCACAAAAAGACAAACAACCCAATCAAGAAGTGCACAAAGGATATGAACACACACTTCACTAAAGAAGATATTCAGGCAGCTAACAGATCCATGAGAAAATGCTCTCGATCATTAGCCATTAGAGAAATGCAAATTAAAATTACGATGAGATTCCATCTCACTCCAACAAGGCTGGCATTGATCCAAAAAACACAAAACAATAAATGTTGGAGAGGCTGCGGAGAGATCGGAACTCGTACACACTGCTGGTGAGTATGTAAAATGGTACAACCACTTTGGATATCTATCTGGCGTTTTCTTGGAAAGTTAGAAATAGAACTACCATACGATTCAGAAATCCCACTCCTCGGAATATACCCTAGAGAAATAAGAGCCTTCACACCAAGAGATATAGGCACACCCATGTTTATTGCAGCTCTGTCTACAATAGAAAAAGCTGGAAGCAACCTAGGTGTCCACCAGCGGATGAATGGTTAAATAGGTTGTGGTCTATTCACACAATGGAATACTACGCATCGATAAAGAACAGTGAGGAATCTGTGAAACATTTCATAACACGGAGGAACCTGGAAGGCATTATGCTGAGTGAAATTAGACAGAAGCAAAAGGACAAATATTGTAGAAGACCACGATTATAAGATCTTGAGAAATAGTATAAACTGAGAAGAACACATACTTTTGTGGTTACGAGGGAGCGAGGGAGAGGGTTTTTTACTGATTAATTAATAGATAAGAACTGCTTTAGCTGAAGGGAAGGACAATACTCAATAGATGGAAGATCAGCTCCACTGGACTGGACCCAAAGCAAAGAAGTTTCCGGGATAAAGTGAAAGCTTCAAAGGTCAGCGGAGGAAGGGCGGGGGTTTGGGGACCATGGTTTAAGGGGACTTCTAAGTCAATTGGCAAAATAATTCTATTATGAAAACACTCTGCATCCCACTTTGAAATGTGGCGTCTGGGGTCTTAAAGGCTAACAAGCGGCCGTCTAAGATGCATCAATTGGTCTCTACCCACCTGGAGCAAAGGAGAATGAAGAACACCAAGGTCACACGATAACTAAGAGCCCAAGGGACAGAAAGGGCCACAGGAACCAGAGACCTAGATCATCCTGAGACGAGAAGAACTAGTTGGTGCCCGGCCACAACCGAGGACTGCCCTGACAGGGAGCACAAGAGAGAACCCCTGAGGGAGCAGGAGATCAGTGGGATGCAGACCCCAAATTCTCACAAAAAGACCATACTGAATGGTCTGAAGGAGACTAGAGGACTCCGGCGGTCATGGGCCCCAAACCTTCTGTTGGCCCAGGACAGGAACCATTGCCGAAGACAACTCATCAGACATGAAAGGGACTGGACAGTGGGTAAGAGGCAGATGCTGATGAAGACTGAGCTATTTCTATCAGGTGGACACTTGAGACTGTGTTGGCATCTCTCCGGTCTGGAGGGGGGATAGGAGGATAGAGAGAGTTGGAAGCTGGCAAAATTGTCAGGAAAGGAGAGACCGGAAGGGCTGACTCATTAGGGGGAGAGCAAGTGGGTGTACGGAGTAAGGTGTCTATAAACTTATAGGTGACAGTCTGACTTGATTTGTAAACGTTCACTTGAAGCTCAATAAAAGTTAATTAAAAATAATTCTAGCCAATAGAATTCAACAGCATATCAAAAATTGAATCCACCACGGCCAAGGGGGATTTATACCAGGTATGCAAGACTGGTTTAATAGTAGTAGAACCATTACCGTAATTCACCAAATTAATAAAACAAAAGACAAAAACCACGTGATCTTCTCAATTGATGCAGAAAAGGCATTCGACAAAGTCCAACACACATTCATAATCAAAACCCTCAGCAAAACAGGAATAGAAGGAAAATTCCTCAACATAATAAAGGGCACCTATACAAAGCCAACAGCCAACATCGCTCTAAATGGAGAGAGCCGGAAAGCATTTCACTTGAGAACGGGAACCAGACAAGGATGCCCTTTATCAGCGCCCTTATTCAACACTGTGCTAGAGGTCCTAGCCAGAGCAATTAGGCTAGACAAAGAAAGAAAGGACATCCGGATTGGCAAGGAGGAAGGAAAAATAGCTCTCTTTGTAGATGACATGATCTTCTACACAGAAAACCCTAAGGAATCCTCCAGAAAACTACTGAAACTAATAGAAGAGTTCAGCAGAGTCTCAGGTTATAAAATAAACATACAAAAATCACTTGGATTCCTCTACACCAACAAAAACAACATCGAAGAGGAAATCCCCAAATCAACACCTTTCACAGTAGCTCCCAAGAAGAGAAAATACTTAGGAATAAATCTTACCAAAGATGTAAAAGACCTATACAAAGAAAGCTACAAAGTACTAGTGCAAGAAACGAAAAAGGACCTACTTAAGTGGAAAAACATACCTGGCTCATGGATAGGAAGACTTAACATAGTAAAAATGTCTCTTCTACCAAAAGCCATCTGTACATACAATGCACTTCCGATCCAAATTCCAATGATATTTTTTAATGTGATGGAGAAACAAATCACCAACTTTATATGGAAGGGAAAGAAGCCTCGGATAAGTAACGCATTACTGCAAAAGAAGAAGAAAGTGGGAGGCCTCACTCTACCTGCTTTCAGAACCTATTATACAGCCACAGTAGTCCAAACAGCCTGCTACTGGTACAACAACAGGCACATGGACCAATGGAACACAATTGAGAACCCAGATATAAATCCATCCACACACGAGCAGCTGATATGTGACAAAGGCCCAGTGTCATTTGATTGGGGAAAAGACAGTCTTTTGAACAAACGCTGCTGACATAACTGGATATCCATTTGCAGAAAAATGAAAGAGAACCCATACCTCACACCCTGTACAAAAACTAACTCCAAGTGGATCAAAGACCTAAACATAAAGACTAGAACGATAAAGATCATGGAAGAAAAAAGAGAGACAACCTTACGAGCCCTAATTCAAAGCAGAAACAGAATACAAAATATTACCAAAAAGGAGGAAAAGACACCAGATGAGTGGGAGCTCCTAAAAATCAAACATCTATGCTCATCTAAAGACTTCACCAAAAGAGTAAAAGGACCACCTACAGATTGGGAAAGAAAGTTCAGTTATGACATCTCCGACCAGCGCCTGATCTCTAAAATCTATATGATTCTCTTAAAACTCAACCACAAAAAGACAAACAACCCAATCAAGAAGTGCACAAAGGATATGAACACACACTTCACTAAAGAAGATATTCAGGCAGCTAACAGATCCATGAGAAAATGCTCTCGATCATTAGCCATTAGAGAAATGCAAATTAAAACTACGATGAGATTCCATCTCACGCCAACAAGGCTGGCATTGATCCAAAAAACACAAAACAATAAATGTTGGAGAGGCTGCGGAGAGATCGGAACTCGTACACACTGCTGGTGAGTATGTAAAATGGTACAACCACTTTGGATATCTATCTGGCGTTTTCTTGGAAAGCTAGAAATAGAACTACCATACGATTCAGAAATCCCACTCCTCGGAATATACCCTAGAGAAATAAGAGCCTTCACACCAAGAGATATAGGCACACCCATGTTTATTGCAGCTCTGTCTACAATAGAAAAAGCTGGAAGCAACCTAGGTGTCCATCAACGGATGAATGGTTAAATAGGTTGTGGTCTATTCACACAATGGAATACTACGCATCGATAAAGAACAGTGAGGAATCTGTGAAACCTATCATAACACGGAGGAACCTGGAAGGCATTATGCTGAGTGAAATTAGACAGAAGCAAAAGGACAAATATTGTAGAAGACCACTAGTATAAGATCTTGAGAAATAGTATAAACTGAGAAGAACACATACTTTTGTGGTTACGAGGGAGCGAGGGAGAGGGTTTTTTACTGATTAATTAATAGATAAGAACTGCTTTAGGTGAAGGGAAGGACAATACTCAATAGATGGAAGATCAGCTCCACTGGACTGGACCCAAAGCAAAGAAGCTTCCGGAATAAAGTGAAAGCTTCAAAGGTCAGCGGAGGAAGGGCGGGGGTTTGGGGACCATGGTTTAAGGGGACTTCTAAGTCAATTGGCAAAATAATTCTATTATGAAAACACTCTGCATCCCACTTTGAAATGTGGCGTCTGGGGTCTTAAATGCTAACAAGCGGCCATCTAAGATGCATCAATTGGTCTCAACCCACCTGGAGCAAAGGAGAATGAAGAACACCAAGGTCACACGATAACTAAGAGCCCAAGAGACAGAAAGGGCCACAGGAACCAGAGACCTAGATCATCCTGAGACGAGAAGAACTAGTTGGTGCCCGGCCACAACCGAGGACTGCCCTGACAGGGAGCACAAGAGAGAACCCCTGAGGGAGCAGGAGATCAGTGGGATGCAGACCGCAAATTCTCACAAAAAGACCATACTGAATGGTCTGAAGGAGACTAGAGGACTCCGGCGGTCATGGGCCCCAAACCTTCTGTTGGCCCAGGACAGGAACCATTGCCGAAGACAACTCATCAGACATGAAAGGGACTGGACAGTGGGTAAGAGGCAGATGCTGATGAAGACTGAGCTATTTCTATCAGGTGGACACTTGAGACTGTGTTGGCATCTCTCCGGTCTGGAGGGGGGATGGGAGGATAGAGAGAGTTGGAAGCTGGCAAAATTGTCAGGAAAGGAGAGACCGGAAGGGCTGACTTATTAGGGGGAGAGCAAGTGGGAGTACGGAGTCAGGTGTCTATAAACTTATAGGTGACAGTCTGACTTGATTTGTAAACGTTCACTTGAAGCTCAACAAAAGTTAATAAAAAAAAATTCTAGCCAATAGAATTCAACAACATATCAAAAATTGAATCCACCACGGCCAAGGGGGATTTATACCAGGTATGCAAGACTGGTTTAATAGTAGTAGAACCATTAACGTAATTCACCAAATTAATAAAACAAAAGACAAAAACCACGTGATCTTCTCAATTGATGCAGAAAAGGCATTTGACAAAGTCCAACACACATTCATAATCAAAACCCTCAGCAAAACAGGAATAGAAGGAAAATTCCTCAACATAATAAAGGGCACCAATACAAAGCCAACAGCCAACATCGCTCTAAATGGAGAGAGCCGGAAAGCGTTTCACTTGAGGACGGGAAAAAGACAAGGATGCCCTTTATCAGCGCTCTTATTCAACACTGTGCTAGAGGTCCTAGCCAGAGCAATTAGGCTAGACAAAGAAAGAAAGGGCATCCGGATTGGCAAGGAGGAAGGAAAAATAGCTCTCTTTGTAGATGACATGATTTTCTACACAGAAAACCCTAAGGAATCCTCCAGAAAACTACTGAAACTAATAGAAGAGTTCAGCAGAGTCTCAGGTTATAAAATAAACATACAAAAATCACTTGGATTCCTCTACACCAACAAAAACAACATCGAAGAGGAAATCCCCAAATCAACACCTTTCACAGTAGCTCCCAAGAAGAGAAAATACTTAGGAATAAATCTTACCAAAGATGTAAAAGACCTATACAAAGAAAGCTACAAAGTACTAGTGCAAGAAACGAAAAAGGACCTACTTCAGTGGAAAAACATACCTTGCTCATGGATAGGAAGACTTAACATAGTAAAAATGTCTCTTCTACCAAAAGCCATCTGTACATACAATGCACTTCCGATCCAAATTCCAATGATATTTTTTAATGTGATGGAGAAACAAATCACCAACTTTATATGGAAGGGAAAGAAGCCTCGGATAAGTAAAGCATTACTGCAAAAGAAGAAGAAAGTGGGAGGCCTCACTCTACCTGCTTTCAGAACCTATTATACAGCCACAGTAGTCCAAACAGCCTGCTACTGGTACAACAACAGGCACATGGACCAATGGAACACAATTGAGAACCCAGATATAAATCCATCCACACACGAGCAGCTGATATGTGACAAAGGCCCAGTGTCATTTGATTGGGGAAAAGACAGTCTTTTGAACAAACGCTGCTGACATAACTGGATATCCATTTGCAGAAAAATGAAAGAGAACCCATACCTCACACCCTGTACAAAAACTAACTCCAAGTGGATCAAAGACCTAAACATAAAGACTAGAACGATAAAGATCATGGAAGAAAAAAGAGAGACAACCTTAGGAGCCCTAATTCAAAGCAGAAACAGAATACAAAATATTACCAAAAAGGAGGAAAAGACACCAGATGAGTGGGAGCTCCTAAAAATCAAACATCTATGCTCATCTAAAGACTTCACCAAAAGAGTTAAAGGACCACCTACAGATTGGGAAAGAAAGTTCAGTTATGACATCTCCGACCAGCGCCTGATCTCTAAAATCTATATGATTCTCTTAAAACTCAGCCACAAAAAGACAAACAACCCAATCAAGAAGTGCACAAAGGATATGAACACACACTTCACTAAAGAAGATATTCAGGCAGCTAACAGATCCATGAGAAAATGCTCTCGATCATTAGCCATTAGAGAAATGCAAATTAAAACTACGATGAGATTCCATCTCACGCCAACAAGGCTGGCATTGATCCAAAAAACACAAAACAATAAATGTTGGAGAGGCTGCGGAGAGATCGGAACTCGTACACACTGCTGGTGAGTATGTAAAATGGGACAACCACTTTGGATATCTATCTGGCGTTTTCCTGGAAACTTAGAAATAGAACTACCGTACGATTCAGAAATCCCACTCCTCGGAATATACCCTAGAGAAATAAGAGCCTTCACACCAAGAGATATAGGCACACCCATGTTTATTGCAGCTCTGTCTACAATAGAAAAAGCTGGAAGCAACCTAGCTGTCCATCAACGGATGAATGGTTAAATAGGTTGTGGTCTATTCACACAATGGAATACTACGCATCGATAAAGAACAGTGAGGAATCTGTGAAACATTTCATAACACGGAGGAACCTGGAAGGCATTATGCTGAGTGAAATTAGACAGAAGCAAAAGGACAAATATTGTAGAAGACCACTAGTATAAGATCTTGAGAAATAGTATAAACTGAGAAGAACACATACTTTTGTGGTTACGAGGGAGCGAGGGAGAGGGTTTTTTACTGATTAATTAATAGATAAGAACTGCTTTAGGTGAAGGGAAGGACAATACTCAATAGATGGAAGATCAGCTCCACTGGACTGGACCCAAAGCAAAGAAGCTTCCGGGATAAAGTGAAAGCTTCAAAGGTCAGCGGAGGAAGGGCGGGGGTTTGGGGACCATGGTTTAAGGGGACTTCTAAGTCAATTGGCAAAATAATTCTATTATGAAAACACTCTGCATCCCACTTTGAAATGTGGCGTCTGGGGTCTTAAATGCTAACAAGCGGCCATCTAAGATGCATCAATTGGTCTCAACCCACCTGGAGCAAAGGAGAATGAAGAACACCAAGGTCACACGATAACTAAGAGCCCAAGAGACAGAAAGGGCCACAGGAACCAGAGACCTAGATCATCCTGAGACGAGAAGAACTAGTTGGTGCCCGGCCACAACCGAGGACTGCCCTGACAGGGAGCACAAGAGAGAACCCCTGAGGGAGCAGGAGATCAGTGGGATGCAGACCGCAAATTCTCACAAAAAGACCATACTGAATGGTCTGAAGGAGACTAGAGGACTCCGGCGGTCATGGGCCCCAAACCTTCTGTTGGCCCAGGACAGGAACCATTGCCGAAGACAACTCATCAGACATGAAAGGGACTGGACAGTGGGTAAGAGGCAGATGCTGATGAAGACTGAGCTATTTCTATCAGGTGGACACTTGAGACTGTGTTGGCATCTCTCCGGTCTGGAGGGGGGATGGGAGGATAGAGAGAGTTGGAAGCTGGCAAAATTGTCAGGAAAGGAGAGACCGGAAGGGCTGACTTATTAGGGGGAGAGCAAGTGGGAGTACGGAGTCAGGTGTCTATAAACTTATAGGTGACAGTCTGACTTGATTTGTAAACGTTCACTTGAAGCTCAACAAAAGTTAATAAAAAAAAATTCTAGCCAATAGAATTCAACAACATATCAAAAATTGAATCCACCACGGCCAAGGGGGATTTATACCAGGTATGCAAGACTGGTTTAATAGTAGTAGAACCATTAACGTAATTCACCAAATTAATAAAACAAAAGACAAAAACCACGTGATCTTCTCAATTGATGCAGAAAAGGCATTTGACAAAGTCCAACACACATTCATAATCAAAACCCTCAGCAAAACAGGAATAGAAGGAAAATTCCTCAACATAATAAAGGGCACCAATACAAAGCCAACAGCCAACATCGCTCTAAATGGAGAGAGCCGGAAAGCGTTTCACTTGAGGACGGGAAAAAGACAAGGATGCCCTTTATCAGCGCTCTTATTCAACACTGTGCTAGAGGTCCTAGCCAGAGCAATTAGGCTAGACAAAGAAAGAAAGGGCATCCGGATTGGCAAGGAGGAAGGAAAAATAGCTCTCTTTGTAGATGACATGATCTTCTACACAGAAAACCCTAAGGAATCCTCCAGAAAACTACTGAAACTAATAGAAGAGTTCAGCAGAGTCTCAGGTTATAAAATAAACATACAAAAATCACTTGGATTCCTCTACACCAACAAAAACAACATCGAAGAGGAAATCCCCAAATCAACACCTTTCACAGTAGCTCCCAAGAAGAGAAAATACTTAGGAATAAATCTTACCAAAGATGTAAAAGACCTATACAAAGAAAGCTACAAAGTACTAGTGCAAGAAACGAAAAAGGACCTACTTAAGTGGAAAAACATACCTTGCTCATGGATAGGAAGACTTAACATAGTAAAAATGTCTCTTCTACCAAAAGCCATCTGTACATACAATGCACTTCCGATCCAAATTCCAATGATATTTTTTAATGTGATGGAGAAACAAATCACCAACTTTATATGGAAGGGAAAGAAGCCTCGGATAAGTAAAGCATTACTGCAAAAGAAGAAGAAAGTGGGAGGCCTCACTCTACCTGCTTTCAGAACCTATTATACAGCCACAGTAGTCCAAACAGCCTGCTACTGGTACAACAACAGGCACAAGGACCAATGGAACACAATTGAGAACCCAGATATAAATCCATCCACACACGAGCAGCTGATATGTGACAAAGGCCCAGTGTCATTTGATTGGGGAAAAGACAGTCTTTTGAACAAACGCTGCTGACATAACTGGATATCCATTTGCAGAAAAATGAAAGAGAACCCATACCTCACACCCTGTACAAAAACTAACTCCAAGTGGATCAAAGACCTAAACATAAAGACTAGAACGATAAAGATCATGGAAGAAAAAAGAGAGACAACCTTAGGAGCCCTAATTCAAAGCAGAAACAGAATACAAAATATTACCAAAAAGGAGGAAAAGACACCAGATGAGTGGGAGCTCCTAAAAATCAAACATCTATGCTCATCTAAAGACTTCACCAAAAGAGTTAAAGGACCACCTACAGATTGGGAAAGAAAGTTCAGTTATGACATCTCCGACCAGCGCCTGATCTCTAAAATCTATATGATTCTCTTAAAACTCAGCCACAAAAAGACAAACAACCCAATCAAGAAGTGCACAAAGGATATGAACACACACTTCACTAAAGAAGATATTCAGGCAGCTAACAGATCCATGAGAAAATGCTCTCGATCATTAGCCATTAGAGAAATGCAAATTAAAACTACGATGAGATTCCATCTCACGCCAACAAGGCTGGCATTGATCCAAAAAACACAAAACAATAAATGTTGGAGAGGCTGCGGAGAGATCGGAACTCGTACACACTGCTGGTGAGTATGTAAAATGGTACAACCACTTTGGATATCTATCTGGCGTTTTCCTGGAAACTTAGAAATAGAACTACCGTACGATTCAGAAATCCCACTCCTCGGAATATACCCTAGAGAAATAAGAGCCTTCACACCAAGAGATATAGGCACACCCATGTTTATTGCAGCTCTGTCTACAATAGAAAAAGCTGGAAGCAACCTAGTTGTCCATCAACGGATGAATGGTTAAATAGGTTGTGGTCTATTCACACAATGGAATACTACGCATCGATAAAGAACAGTGAGGAATCTGTGAAACATTTCATAACACGGAGGAACCTGGAAGGCATTATGCTGAGTGAAATTAGACAGAAGCAAAAGGACAAATATTGTAGAAGACCACTAGTATAAGATCTTGAGAAATAGTATAAACTGAGAAGAACACATACTTTTGTGGTTACGAGGGAGCGAGGGAGAGGGTTTTTTACTGATTAATTAATAGATAAGAACTGCTTTAGGTGAAGGGAAGGACAATACTCAATAGATGGAAGATCAGCTCCACTGGACTGGACCCAAAGCAAAGAAGTTTCCGGGATAAAGTGAAAGCTTCAAAGGTCAGCGGAGGAAGGGCGGGGGTTTGGGGACCATGGTTTAAGGGGACTTCTAAGTCAATTGGCAAAATAATTCTATTATGAAAACACTCTGCATCCCACTTTGAAATGTGGCGTCTGGGGTCTTAAATGCTAACAAGCGGCCATCTAAGATGCATCAATTGGTCTCAACCCACCTGGAGCAAAGGAGAATGAAGAACACCAAGGTCACACGATAACTAAGAGCCCAAGAGACAGAAAGGGCCACAGGAACCAGAGACCTAGATCATCCTGAGACGAGAAGAACTAGTTGGTGCCCGGCCACAACCGAGGACTGCCCTGACAGGGAGCACAAGAGAGAACCCCTGAGGGAGCAGGAGATCAGTGGGATGCAGACCGCAAATTCTCACAAAAAGACCATACTGAATGGTCTGAAGGAGACTAGAGGACTCCGGCGGTCATGGGCCCCAAACCTTCTGTTGGCCCAGGACAGGAACCATTGCCGAAGACAACTCATCAGACATGAAAGGGACTGGACAGTGGGTAAGAGGCAGATGCTGATGAAGACTGAGCTATTTCTATCAGGTGGACACTTGAGACTGTGTTGGCATCTCTCCGGTCTGGAGGGGGGATGGGAGGATAGAGAGAGTTGGAAGCTGGCAAAATTGTCAGGAAAGGAGAGACCGGAAGGGCTGACTTATTAGGGGGAGAGCAAGTGGGAGTACGGAGTCAGGTGTCTATAAACTTATAGGTGACAGTCTGACTTGATTTGTAAACGTTCACTTGAAGCTCAACAAAAGTTAATAAAAAAAAATTCTAGCCAATAGAATTCAACAACATATCAAAAATTGAATCCACCACGGCCAAGGGGGATTTATACCAGGTATGCAAGACTGGTTTAATAGTAGTAGAACCATTAACGTAATTCACCAAATTAATAAAACAAAAGACAAAAACCACGTGATCTTCTCAATTGATGCAGAAAAGGCATTTGACAAAGTCCAACACACATTCATAATCAAAACCCTCAGCAAAACAGGAATAGAAGGAAAATTCCTCAACATAATAAAGGGCACCAATACAAAGCCAACAGCCAACATCGCTCTAAATGGAGAGAGCCGGAAAGCGTTTCACTTGAGGACGGGAAAAAGACAAGGATGCCCTTTATCAGCGCTCTTATTCAACACTGTGCTAGAGGTCCTAGCCAGAGCAATTAGGCTAGACAAAGAAAGAAAGGGCATCCGGATTGGCAAGGAGGAAGGAAAAATAGCTCTCTTTGTAGATGACATGATCTTCTACACAGAAAACCCTAAGGAATCCTCCAGAAAACTACTGAAACTAATAGAAGAGTTCAGCAGAGTCTCAGGTTATAAAATAAACATACAAAAATCACTTGGATTCCTCTACACCAACAAAAACAACATCGAAGAGGAAATCCCCAAATCAACACCTTTCACAGTAGCTCCCAAGAAGAGAAAATACTTAGGAATAAATCTTACCAAAGATGTAAAAGACCTATACAAAGAAAGCTACAAAGTACTAGTGCAAGAAACGAAAAAGGACCTACTTAAGTGGAAAAACATACCTTGCTCATGGATAGGAAGACTTAACATAGTAAAAATGTCTCTTCTACCAAAAGCCATCTGTACATACAATGCACTTCCGATCCAAATTCCAATGATATTTTTTAATGTGATGGAGAAACAAATCACCAACTTTATATGGAAGGGAAAGAAGCCTCGGATAAGTAAAGCATTACTGCAAAAGAAGAAGAAAGTGGGAGGCCTCACTCTACCTGCTTTCAGAACCTATTATACAGCCACAGTAGTCCAAACAGCCTGCTACTGGTACAACAACAGGCACAAGGACCAATGGAACACAATTGAGAACCCAGATATAAATCCATCCACACACGAGCAGCTGATATGTGACAAAGGCCCAGTGTCATTTGATTGGGGAAAAGACAGTCTTTTGAACAAACGCTGCTGACATAACTGGATATCCATTTGCAGAAAAATGAAAGAGAACCCATACCTCACACCCTGTACAAAAACTAACTCCAAGTGGATCAAAGACCTAAACATAAAGACTAGAACGATAAAGATCATGGAAGAAAAAAGAGAGACAACCTTAGGAGCCCTAATTCAAAGCAGAAACAGAATACAAAATATTACCAAAAAGGAGGAAAAGACACCAGATGAGTGGGAGCTCCTAAAAATCAAACATCTATGCTCATCTAAAGACTTCACCAAAAGAGTTAAAGGACCACCTACAGATTGGGAAAGAAAGTTCAGTTATGACATCTCCGACCAGCGCCTGATCTCTAAAATCTATATGATTCTCTTAAAACTCAGCCACAAAAAGACAAACAACCCAATCAAGAAGTGCACAAAGGATATGAACACACACTTCACTAAAGAAGATATTCAGGCAGCTAACAGATCCATGAGAAAATGCTCTCGATCATTAGCCATTAGAGAAATGCAAATTAAAACTACGATGAGATTCCATCTCACGCCAACAAGGCTGGCATTGATCCAAAAAACACAAAACAATAAATGTTGGAGAGGCTGCGGAGAGATCGGAACTCGTACACACTGCTGGTGAGTATGTAAAATGGTACAACCACTTTGGATATCTATCTGGCGTTTTCCTGGAAACTTAGAAATAGAACTACCGTACGATTCAGAAATCCCACTCCTCGGAATATACCCTAGAGAAATAAGAGCCTTCACACCAAGAGATATAGGCACACCCATGTTTATTGCAGCTCTGTCTACAATAGAAAAAGCTGGAAGCAACCTAGTTGTCCATCAACGGATGAATGGTTAAATAGGTTGTGGTCTATTCACACAATGGAATACTACGCATCGATAAAGAACAGTGAGGAATCTGTGAAACATTTCATAACACGGAGGAACCTGGAAGGCATTATGCTGAGTGAAATTAGACAGAAGCAAAAGGACAAATATTGTAGAAGACCACTAGTATAAGATCTTGAGAAATAGTATAAACTGAGAAGAACACATACTTTTGTGGTTACGAGGGAGCGAGGGAGAGGGTTTTTTACTGATTAATTAATAGATAAGAACTGCTTTAGGTGAAGGGAAGGACAATACTCAATAGATGGAAGATCAGCTCCACTGGACTGGACCCAAAGCAAAGAAGTTTCCGGGATAAAGTGAAAGCTTCAAAGGTCAGCGGAGGAAGGGCGGGGGTTTGGGGACCATGGTTTAAGGGGACTTCTAAGTCAATTGGCAAAATAATTCTATTATGAAAACACTCTGCATCCCACTTTGAAATGTGGCGTCTGGGGTCTTAAATGCTAACAAGCGGCCATCTAAGATGCATCAATTGGTCTCAACCCACCTGGAGCAAAGGAGAATGAAGAACACCAAGGTCACACGATAACTAAGAGCCCAAGAGACAGAAAGGGCCACAGGAACCAGAGACCTAGATCATCCTGAGACGAGAAGAACTAGTTGGTGCCCGGCCACAACCGAGGACTGCCCTGACAGGGAGCACAAGAGAGAACCCCTGAGGGAGCAGGAGATCAGTGGGATGCAGACCGCAAATTCTCACAAAAAGACCATACTGAATGGTCTGAAGGAGACTAGAGGACTCCGGCGGTCATGGGCCCCAAACCTTCTGTTGGCCCAGGACAGGAACCATTGCCGAAGACAACTCATCAGACATGAAAGGGACTGGACAGTGGGTAAGAGGCAGATGCTGATGAAGACTGAGCTATTTCTATCAGGTGGACACTTGAGACTGTGTTGGCATCTCTCCGGTCTGGAGGGGGGATGGGAGGATAGAGAGAGTTGGAAGCTGGCAAAATTGTCAGGAAAGGAGAGACCGGAAGGGCTGACTTATTAGGGGGAGAGCAAGTGGGAGTACGGAGTCAGGTGTCTATAAACTTATAGGTGACAGTCTGACTTGATTTGTAAACGTTCACTTGAAGCTCAACAAAAGTTAATAAAAAAAAATTCTAGCCAATAGAATTCAACAACATATCAAAAATTGAATCCACCACGGCCAAGGGGGATTTATACCAGGTATGCAAGACTGGTTTAATAGTAGTAGAACCATTAACGTAATTCACCAAATTAATAAAACAAAAGACAAAAACCACGTGATCTTCTCAATTGATGCAGAAAAGGCATTTGACAAAGTCCAACACACATTCATAATCAAAACCCTCAGCAAAACAGGAATAGAAGGAAAATTCCTCAACATAATAAAGGGCACCAATACAAAGCCAACAGCCAACATCGCTCTAAATGGAGAGAGCCGGAAAGCGTTTCACTTGAGGACGGGAAAAAGACAAGGATGCCCTTTATCAGCGCTCTTATTCAACACTGTGCTAGAGGTCCTAGCCAGAGCAATTAGGCTAGACAAAGAAAGAAAGGGCATCCGGATTGGCAAGGAGGAAGGAAAAATAGCTCTCTTTGTAGATGACATGATCTTCTACACAGAAAACCCTAAGGAATCCTCCAGAAAACTACTGAAACTAATAGAAGAGTTCAGCAGAGTCTCAGGTTATAAAATAAACATACAAAAATCACTTGGATTCCTCTACACCAACAAAAACAACATCGAAGAGGAAATCCCCAAATCAACACCTTTCACAGTAGCTCCCAAGAAGAGAAAATACTTAGGAATAAATCTTACCAAAGATGTAAAAGACCTATACAAAGAAAGCTACAAAGTACTAGTGCAAGAAACGAAACAGGACCTACTTAAGTGGAAAAACTTTCCTTGCTCATGTTTAGGAAGACTTAACATAGTAAAAATGTCTCTTCTACCAAAAGCCATCTGTACATACAATGCACTTCCGATCCAAATTCCAATGATATTTTTTAATGTGATGGAGAAACAAATCACCAACTTTATATGGAAGGGAAAGAAGCCTCGGATAAGTAAAGCATTACTGCAAAAGAAGAAGAAAGTGGGAGGCCTCACTCTACCTGCTTTCAGAACCTATTATACAGCCACAGTAGTCCAAACAGCCTGCTACTGGTACAACAACAGGCACATGGACCAATGGAACACAATTGAGAACCCACATATAAATCCATCCACACACGAGCAGCTGATATGTGACAAAGGCCCAGTGTCATTTGATTGGGGAAAAGACAGTCTTTTGAACAAACGCTGCTGACATAACTGGATATCCATTTGCAGAAAAATGAAAGAGAACCCATACCTCACACCCTGTACAAAAACTAACTCCAAGTGGATCAAAGACCTAAACATAAAGACTAGAACGATAAAGATCATGGAAGAAAAAAGAGAGACAACCTTAGGAGCCCTAATTCAAAGCAGAAACAGAATACAAAATATTACCAAAAAGGAGGAAAAGACACCAGATGAGTGGGAGCTCCTAAAAATCAAACATCTATGCTCATCTAAAGACTTCACCAAAAGAGTTAAAGGACCACCTACAGATTGGGAAAGAAAGTTCAGTTATGACATCTCCGACCAGCGCCTGATCTCTAAAATCTATATGATTCTCTTAAAACTCAGCCACAAAAAGACAAACAACCCAATCAAGAAGTGCACAAAGGATATGAACACACACTTCACTAAAGAAGATATTCAGGCAGCTAACAGATCCATGAGAAAATGCTCTCGATCATTAGCCATTAGAGAAATGCAAATTAAAACTACGATGAGATTCCATCTCACGCCAACAAGGCTGGCATTGATCCAAAAAACACAAAACAATAAATGTTGGAGAGGCTGCGGAGAGATCGGAACTCGTACACACTGCTGGTGAGTATGTAAAATGGTACAACCACTTTGGATATCTATCTGGCGTTTTCCTGGAAACTTAGAAATAGAACTACCGTACGATTCAGAAATCCCACTCCTCGGAATATACCCTAGAGAAATAAGAGCCTTCACACCAAGAGATATAGGCACACCCATGTTTATTGCAGCTCTGTCTACAATAGAAAAAGCTGGAAGCAACCTAGCTGTCCATCAACGGATGAATGGTTAAATAGGTTGTGGTATATTCACACAATGGAATACTACGCATCGATAAAGAACAGTGAGGAATCTGTGAAACATTTCATAACACGGAGGAACCTGGAAGGCATTATGCTGAGTGAAATTAGACAGAAGCAAAAGGACAAATATTGTAGAAGACCACTAGTATAAGATCTTGAGAAATAGTATAAACTGAGAAGAACACATACTTTTGTGGTTACGAGGGAGCGAGGGAGAGGGTTTTTTACTGATTAATTAATAGATAAGAACTGCTTTAGGTGAAGGGAAGGACAATACTCAATAGATGGAAGATCAGCTCCACTGGACTGGACCCAAAGCAAAGAAGCTTCCGGGATAAAGTGAAAGCTTCAAAGGTCAGCGGAGGAAGGGCGGGGGTTTGGGGACCATGGTTTAAGGGGACTTCTAAGTCAATTGGCAAAATAATTCTATTATGAAAACACTCTGCATCCCACTTTGAAATGTGGCGTCTGGGGTCTTAAATGCTAACAAGCGGCCATCTAAGATGCATCAATTGGTCTCAACCCACCTGGAGCAAAGGAGAATGAAGAACACCAAGGTCACACGATAACTAAGAGCCCAAGAGACAGAAAGGGCCACAGGAACCAGAGACCTAGATCATCCTGAGACGAGAAGAACTAGTTGGTGCCCGGCCACAACCGAGGACTGCCCTGACAGGGAGCACAAGAGAGAACCCCTGAGGGAGCAGGAGATCAGTGGGATGCAGACCCCAAATTCTCACAAAAAGACCATACTGAATGGTCTGAAGGAGACTAGAGGTCTCCAGCGGTCATGGGCCCCAAACCTTCTGTTGGCCCAGGACAGGAACCATTGCCGAAGACAACTCATCAGACATGAAAGGGACTGGACAGTGGGTAAGAGGCAGATGCTGATGAAGACTGAGCTATTTCTATCAGGTGGACACTTGAGACTGTGTTGGCATCTCTCCGGTCTGGAGGGGGGATGGGAGGATAGAGAGAGTTGGAAGCTGGCAAAATTGTCAGGAAAGGAGAGACCGGAAGGGCTGACTCATTAGGGGGAGAGCAAGTGGGAGTACGGAGTAAGGTGTCTATAAACTTATAGGTGACAGTCTGACTTGATTTGTAAACGTTCACTTGAAGCTCAATAAAAGTTAATAAAAAAAATTCTAGCCAATAGAATTCAACAACATATCAAAAATTGAATCCACCACGGCCAAGGGGGATTTATACCAGGTATGCAAGACTGGTTTAATAGTAGTAGAACCATTAACGTAATTCACCAAATTAATAAAACAAAAGACGAAAACCACGTGATCTTCTCAATTGATGCAGAAAAGGCATTTGACAAAGTCCAACACACATTCATAATCAAAACCCTCAGCAAAACAGGAATAGAAGGAAAATTCCTCAACATAATAAAGGGCACCTATACAAAGCCAACAGCCAACATCGCTCTAAATGGAGAGAGCCGGAAAGCATTTCACTTGAGAACGGGAACCAGACAAGGATGCCCTTTATCAGCGCTCTTATTCAACACTGTGCTAGAGGTCCTAGCCAGAGCAATTAGGCTAGACAAAGAAAGAAAGGGCATCCGGATTGGCAAGGAGGAAGGAAAAATAGCTCTCTTTGTAGATGACATGATCTTCTACACAGAAAACCCTAAGGAATCCTCCAGAAAACTACTGAAACTAATAGAAGAGTTCAGCAGAGTCTCAGGTTATAAAATAAACATACAAAAATCACTTGGATTCCTCTACACCAACAAAAACAACATCGAAGAGGAAATCCCCAAATCAACACCTTTCACAGTAGCTCCCAAGAAGAGAAAATACTTAGGAATAAATCTTACCAAAGATGTAAAAGACCTATACAAAGAAAGCTACAAAGTACTAGTGCAAGAAACGAAAAAGGACCTACTTCAGTGGAAAAACTTTCCTTGCTCATGTTTAGGAAGACTTAACATAGTAAAAATGTCTCTTCTACCAAAAGCCATCTGTACATACAATGCACTTCCGATCCAAATTCCAATGATATTTTTTAATGTGATGGAGAAACAAATCACCAACTTTATATGGAAGGGAAAGAAGCCTCGGATAAGTAAAGCATTACTGCAAAAGAAGAAGAAAGTGGGAGGCCTCACTCTACCTGCTTTCAGAACCTATTATACAGCCACAGTAGTCCAAACAGCCTGCTACTGGTACAACAACAGGCACATGGACCAATGGAACACAATTGAGAACCCACATATAAATCCATCCACACACGAGCAGCTGATATGTGACAAAGGCCCAGTGTCATTTGATTGGGGAAAAGACAGTCTTTTGAACAAACGCTGCTGACATAACTGGATATCCATTTGCAGAAAAATGAAAGAGAACCCATACCTCACACCCTGTACAAAAACTAACTCCAAGTGGATCAAAGACCTAAACATAAAGACTAGAACGATAAAGATCATGGAAGAAAAAAGAGAGACAACCTTAGGAGCCCTAATTCAAAGCAGAAACAGAATACAAAATATTACCAAAAAGGAGGAAAAGACACCAGATGAGTGGGAGCTCCTAAAAATCAAACATCTATGCTCATCTAAAGACTTCACCAAAAGAGTTAAAGGACCACCTACAGATTGGGAAAGAAAGTTCAGTTATGACATCTCCGACCAGCGCCTGATCTCTAAAATCTATATGATTCTCTTAAAACTCAGCCACAAAAAGACAAACAACCCAATCAAGAAGTGCACAAAGGATATGAACACACACTTCACTAAAGAAGATATTCAGGCAGCTAACAGATCCATGAGAAAATGCTCTCGATCATTAGCCATTAGAGAAATGCAAATTAAAACTACGATGAGATTCCATCTCACTCCAACAAGGCTGGCATTGATCCAAAAAACACAAAACAATAAATGTTGGAGAGGCTGCGGAGAGATCGGAACTCGTACACACTGCTGGTGAGTATGTAAAATGGTACAACCACTTTGGATATCTATCTGGCGTTTTCCTGGAAACTTAGAAATAGAACTACCGTACGATTCAGAAATCCCACTCCTCGGAATATACCCTAGAGAAATAAGAGCCTTCACACCAAGAGATATAGGCACACCCATGTTTATTGCAGCTCTGTCTACAATAGAAAAAGCTGGAAGCAACCTAGCTGTCCATCAACGGATGAATGGTTAAATAGGTTGTGGTCTATTCACACAATGGAATACTACGCATCGATAAAGAACAGTGAGGAATCTGTGAAACATTTCATAACACGGAGGAACCTGGAAGGCATTATGCTGAGTGAAATTAGACAGAAGCAAAAGGACAAATATTGTAGAAGACCACTAGTATAAGATCTTGAGAAATAGTATAAACTGAGAAGAACACATACTTTTGTGGTTACGAGGGAGCGAGGGAGAGGGTTTTTTACTGATTAATTAATAGATAAGAACTGCTTTAGGTGAAGGGAAGGACAATACTCAATAGATGGAAGATCAGCTCCACTGGACTGGAGCCAAAGCAAAGAAGCTTCCGGGATAAAGTGAAAGCTTCAAAGGTCAGCGGAGGAAGGGCGGGGGTTTGGGGACCATGGTTTAAGGGGACTTCTAAGTCAATTGGCAAAATAATTCTATTATGAAAACACTCTGCATCCCACTTTGAAATGTGGCGTCTGGGGTCTTAAATGCTAACAAGCGGCCATCTAAGATGCATCAATTGGTCTCAACCCACCTGGAGCAAAGGAGAATGAAGAACACCAAGGTCACACGATAACTAAGAGCCCAAGAGACAGAAAGGGCCACAGGAACCAGAGACCTAGATCATCCTGAGACGAGAAGAACTAGTTGGTGCCCGGCCACAACCGAGGACTGCCCTGACAGGGAGCACAAGAGAGAACCCCTGAGGGAGCAGGAGATCAGTGGGATGCAGACCCCAAATTCTCACAAAAAGACCATACTGAATGGTCTGAAGGAGACTAGAGGTCTCCGGCGGTCATGGGCCCCAAACCTTCTGTTGGCCCAGGACAGGAACCATTGCCGAAGACAACTCATCAGACATGAAAGGGACTGGACAGTGGGTAAGAGGCAGATGCTGATGAAGACTGAGCTATTTCTATCAGGTGGACACTTGAGACTGTGTTGGCATCTCTCCGGTCTGGAGGGGGGATGGGAGGATAGAGAGAGTTGGAAGCTGGCAAAATTGTCAGGAAAGGAGAGACCGGAAGGGCTGACTCATTAGGGGGAGAGCAAGTGGGAGTACGGAGTAAGGTGTCTATAAACTTCTAGGTGACAGTCTGACTTGATTTGTAAACGTTCACTTGAAGCTCAATAAAAGTTAATAAAAAAAATTCTAGCCAATAGAATTCAACAACATATCAAAAATTGAATCCACCACGGCCAAGGGGGATTTATACCAGGTATGCAAGACTGGTTTAATAGTAGTAGAACCATTAACGTAATTCACCAAATTAATAAAACAAAAGACGAAAACCACGTGATCTTCTCAATTGATGCAGAAAAGGCATTTGACAAAGTCCAACACACATTCATAATCAAAACCCTCAGCAAAACAGGAATAGAAGGAAAATTCCTCAACATAATAAAGGGCACCTATACAAAGCCAACAGCCAACATCACTCTAAATGGAGAGAGCCGGAAAGCATTTCACTTGAGAACGGGAACCAGACAAGGATGCCCTTTATCAGCGCTCTTATTCAACACTGTGCTAGAGGTCCTAGCCAGAGCAATTAGGCTAGACAAAGAAAGAAAGGGCATCCGGATTGGCAAGGAGGAAGGAAAAATAGCTCTCTTTGTAGATGACATGATCTTCTACACAGAAAACCCTAAGGAATCCTCCAGAAAACTACTGAAACTAATAGAAGAGTTCAGCAGAGTCTCAGGTTATAAAATAAACATACAAAAATCACTTGGATTCCTCTACACCAACAAAAACAACATCGAAGAGGAAATCCCCAAATCAACACCTTTCACAGTAGCTCCCAAGAAGAGAAAATACTTAGGAATAAATCTTACCAAAGATGTAAAAGACCTATACAAAGAAAGCTACAAAGTACTAGTGCAAGAAACGAAAAAGGACCTACTTCAGTGGAAAAACCTTCCTTGCTCATGTTTAGGAAGACTTAACATAGTAAAAATGTCTCTTCTACCAAAAGCCATCTGTACATACAATGCACTTCCGATCCAAATTCCAATGATATTTTTTAATGTGATGGAGAAACAAATCACCAACTTTATATGGAAGGGAAAGAAGCCTCGGATAAGTAAAGCATTACTGCAAAAGAAGAAGAAAGTGGGAGGCCTCACTCTACCTGCTTTCAGAACCTATTATACAGCCACAGTAGTCCAAACAGCCTGCTACTGGTACAACAACAGGCACATGGACCAATGGAACACAATTGAGAACCCACATATAAATCCATCCACACACGAGCAGCTGATATGTGACAAAGGCCCAGTGTCATTTGATTGGGGAAAAGACAGTCTTTTGAACAAACGCTGCTGACATAACTGGATATCCATTTGCAGAAAAATGAAAGAGAACCCATACCTCACACCCTGTACAAAAACTAACTCCAAGTGGATCAAAGACCTAAACATAAAGACTAGAACGATAAAGATCATGGAAGAAAAAAGAGAGACAACCTTACGAGCCCTAATTCAAAGCAGAAACAGAATACAAAATATTACCAAAAAGGAGGAAAAGACACCAGATGAGTGGGAGCTCCTAAAAATCAAACATCTATGCTCATCTAAAGACTTCACCAAAAGAGTAAAAGGACCACCTACAGATTGGGAAAGAAAGTTCAGTTATGACATCTCCGACCAGCGCCTGATCTCTAAAATCTATATGATTCTCTTAAAACTCAACCACAAAAAGACAAACAACCCAATCAAGAAGTGCGCCAAGGATATGAACACACACTTCACTAAAGAAGATATTCAGGCAGCTAACAGATCCATGAGAAAACGCTCTCGATCATTAGCCATTAGAGAAATGCAAATGAAAACTACGATGAGATTCCATCTCACTCCAACAAGGCTGGCATTGATCCAAAAAACACAAAACAATAAATGTTGGAGAGGCTGCGGAGAGATTGGAACTCGTACACACTGCTGGTGAGTATGTAAAATGGGACAACCACTTTGGATATCTATCTGGCGTTTTCTTGGAAAGTTAGAAATAGAACTACCATACGATTCAGAAATCCCACTCCTCGGAATATACCCTAGAGAAATAAGAGCCTTCACACCAAGAGATATAGGCACACCCATGTTTATTGCAGCTCTGTCTACAATAGAAAAAGCTGGAAGCAACCTGGGTGTCCATCAACGGATGAATGGTTAAATAGGTTGTGGTCTATTCACAGAATGGAATACTACGCATCGATAAAGAACAGTGAGGAATCTGTGAAACATTTCATAACACGGAGGAACCTGGAAGGCATTATGCTGAGTGAAATTAGACAGAAGCAAAAGGACAAATATTGTAGAAGACCACTAGTATAAGATCTTGAGAAATAGTATAAACTGAGAAGAACACATACTTTTGTGGTTACGAGGGAGCGAGGGAGAGGGTTTTTTACTGATTAATTAATAGATAAGAACTGCTTTAGGTGAAGGGAAGGACAATACTCAATAGATGGAAGATCAGCTCCACTGGACTGGACCCAAAGCAAAGAAGTTTCCGGGATAAAGTGAAAGCTTCAAAGGTCAGCGGAGGAAGGGCGGGGGTTTGGGGACCATGGTTTAAGGGGACTTCTAAGTCAATTGGCAAAATCATTCTATTATGAAAACACTCTGCATCCCACTTTGAAATGTGGCGTCTGGGGTCTTAAATGCTAACAAGCGGCCATCTA
Organism: Loxodonta africana; assembly: GCF_030014295.1. NCBI lineage: Eukaryota > Metazoa > Chordata > Mammalia > Proboscidea > Elephantidae > Loxodonta > Loxodonta africana. The sequence continues at coordinate 118,158 of NW_026974853.1, read as the reverse complement.
AGATGCATCAATTGGTCTCAACCCACCTGGAGCAAAGGAGAATGAAGAACACCAAGGTCACACGATAACTAAGAGCCCAAGAGACAGAAAGGGCCACAGGAACCAGAGACCTAGATCATCCTGAGACGAGAAGAACTAGTTGGTGCCCGGCCACAACCGAGGACTGCCCTGACAGGGAGCACAAGAGAGAACCCCTGAGGGAGCAGGAGATCAGTGGGATGCAGACCCCAAATTCTCACAAAAAGACCATACTGAATGGTCTGAAGGAGACTAGAGGACTCCGGCGGTCATGGGCCCCAAACCTTCTGTTGGCCCAGGACAGGAACCATTGCCGAAGACAACTCATCAGACATGAAAGGGACTGGACAGTGGGTAAGAGGCAGATGCTGATGAAGACTGAGCTATTTCTATCAGGTGGACACTTGAGACTGTGTTGGCATCTCTCCGGTCTGGAGGGGGGATGGGAGGATAGAGAGAGTTGGAAGCTGGCAAAATTGTCAGGAAAGGAGAGACCGGAAGGGCTGACTCATTAGGGGGAGAGAAAGTGGGAGTACGGAGAAAGGTGTCTATAAACTTATAGGTGACAGTCTGACTTGATTTGTAAACGTTCACTTGAAGCTCAATAAAAGTTAATAAAAAAAAAATTCTAGCCAATAGAATTCAACAACATATCAAAAATTGAATCCACCACGGCCAAGGGGGATTTATACCAGGTATGCAAGACTGGTTTAATAGTAGTAGAACCATTAACGTAATTCACCAAATTAATAAAACAAAAGACGAAAACCACGTGATCTTCTCAATTGATGCAGAAAAGGCATTTGACAAAGTCCAACACACATTCATAATCAAAACCCTCAGCAAAACAGGAATAGAAGGAAAATTCCTCAACATAATAAAGGGCACCTATACAAAGCCAACAGCCAACATCGCTCTAAATGGAGAGAGCCGGAAAGCATTTAACTTGAGAACGGGAACCAGACAAGGATGCCCTTTATCAGCGCTCTTATTCAACACTGTGCTAGAGGTCCTAGCCAGAGCAATTAGGCTAGACAAAGGAAGAAAGGGCATCCGGATTGGCAAGGAGGAAGGAAAAACAGCTCTCTTTGTAGATGACATGATCTTCTACACAGAAAACCCTAAGGAATCCTCCAGAAAACTACTGAAACTAATAGAAGAGTTCAGCAGAGTCTCAGGTTATAAAATAAACATACAAAAATCACTTGGATTCCTCTACACCAACAAAAACAACATCGAAGAGGAAATCCCCAAATCAACACCTTTCACAGTAGCTCCCAAGAAGAGAAAATACTTAGGAATAAATCTTACCAAAGATGTAAAAGACCTATACAAAGAAAGCTACAAAGTACTAGTGCAAGAAACGAAAAAGGACCTACTTCAGTGGAAAAACATACCTTGCTCATGGATAGGAAGACTTAACATAGTAAAAATGTCTCTTCTACCAAAAGCCATCTGTACATACAATGCACTTCCGATCCAAATTCCAATGATATTTTTTAATGTGATGGAGAAACAAATCACCAACTTTGTATGGAAGGGAAAGAAGCCTCGGATAAGTAACGCATTACTGCAAAAGAAGAAGAAAGTGGGAGGCCTCACTCTACCTGCTTTCAGAACCTATTATACAGCCACAGTAGTCCAAACAGCCTGCTACTGGTACAACAACAGGCACATGGACCAATGGAACACAATTGAGAACCCACATATAAATCCATCCACACACGAGCAGCTGATATGTGACAAAGGCCCAGTGTCATTTGATTGGGGAAAAGACAGTCTTTTTAACAAACGCTGCTGACATAACTGGATATCCATTTGCAGAAAAATGAAAGAGAACCCATACCTCACACCCTGTACAAAAACTAACTCCAAGTGGATCAAAGACCTAAACATAAAGACTAGAACGATAAAGATCATGGAAGAAAAAAGAGAGACAACCTTAGGAGGCCTAATTCAAAGCAGAAACAGAATACAAAATATTACCAAAAAAGAGGAAAAGACACCAGATGAGTGGGAGCTCCTAAAAATCAAACATCTATGCTCATCTAAAGACTTCACCAAAAGTGTAAAAGGACCACCTACAGATTGGGAAAGAAAGTTCAGTTATGACATCTCCGACCAGCGCCTGATCTCTAAAATCTATATGATTCTCTTAAAACTCAACCACAAAAGACAAACAACCCAATCAAGAAGTGCGCCAAGGATATGAACACACACTTCACTAAAGAAGATATTCAGGCAGCTAACAGATCCATGAGAAAATGCTCTCGATCATTAGCCATTAGAGAAATGCAAATTAAAATTACGATGAGATTCCATCTCACTCCAACAAGGCTGGCATTGATCCAAAAAACACAAAACAATAAATGTTGGAGAGGCTGCGGAGAGATCGGAACTCGTACACACTGCTGGTGAGTATGTAAAATGGTACAACCACTTTGGATATCTATCTGGCGTTTTCTTGGAAAGTTAGAAATAGAACTACCATACGATTCAGAAATCCCACTCCTCGGAATATACCCTAGAGAAATAAGAGCCTTCACACCAAGAGATATAGGCACACCCATGTTTATTGCAGCTCTGTCTACAATAGAAAAAGCTGGAAGCAACCTAGGTGTCCACCAGCGGATGAACGGTTAAATAGGTTGTGGTCTATTCACACAATGGAATACTACGCATCGATAAAGAACAGTGAGGAATCTGTGAAACATTTCATAACACAGAGGAACCTGGAAGGCATTATGCTGAGTGAAATTAGACAGAAGCAAAAGGACAAATATTGTAGAAGACCACTAGTATAAGATCTTGAGAAATAGTATAAACTGAGAAGAACACATACTTTTGTGGTTACGAGGGAGCGAGGGAGAGGGTTTTTTACTGATTAATTAATAGATAAGAACTGCTTTAGGTGAAGGGAAGGACAATACTCAATAGATGGAAGATCAGCTCCACTGGACTGGAGCCAAAGCAAAGAAGTTTCCGGGATGAAGTGAAAGCTTCAAAGGTCAGCGGAGGAAGGGCGGGGGTTTGGGGACCATGGTTTAAGGGGACTTCTAAGTCAATTGGCAAAATAATTCTATTATGAAAACACTCTGCATCCCACTTTGAAATGTGGCGTCTGGGGTCTTAAAGGCTAACAAGCGGCCGTCTAAGATGCATCAATTGGTCTCTACCCACCTGGAGCAAAGGAGAATGAAGAACACCAAGGTCACACGATAACTAAGAGCCCAAGGGACAGAAAGGGCCACAGGAACCAGAGACCTAGATCATCCTGAGACGAGAAGAACTAGTTGGTGCCCGGCCACAACCGAGGACTGCCCTGACAGGGAGCACAAGAGAGAACCCCTGAGGGAGCAGGAGATCAGTGGGATGCAGACCCCAAATTCTCACAAAAAGACCATACTGAATGGTCTGAAGGAGACTAGAGGACTCCGGCGGTCATGGGCCCCAAACCTTCTGTTGGCCCAGGACAGGAACCATTGCCGAAGACAACTCATCAGACATGAAAGGGACTGGACAGTGGGTAAGAGGCAGATGCTGATGAAGACTGAGCTATTTCTATCAGGTGGACACTTGAGACTGTGTTGGCATCTCTCCGGTCTGGAGGGGGGATGGGAGGATAGAGAGAGTTGGAAGCTGGCAAAATTGTCAGGAAAGGAGAGACCGGAAGGGCTGACTCATTAGGGGGAGAGCAAGTGGGTGTACGGAGTAAGGTGTCTATAAACTTATAGGTGACAGTCTGACTTGATTTGTAAACGTTCACTTGAAGCTCAATAAAAGTTAATTAAAAATAATTCTAGCCAATAGAATTCAACAGCATATCAAAAATTGAATCCACCACGGCCAAGGGGGATTTATACCAGGTATGCAAGACTGGTTTAATAGTAGTAGAACCATTAACGTAATTCACCAAATTAATAAAACAAAAGACAAAAACCACGTGATCTTCTCAATTGATGCAGAAAAGGCATTCGACAAAGTCCAACACACATTCATAATCAAAACCCTCAGCAAAACAGGAATAGAAGGAAAATTCCTCAACATAATAAAGGGCACCTATACAAAGCCAACAGCCAACATCGCTCTAAATGGAGAGAGCCGGAAAGCGTTTCACTTGAGGACGGGAAAAAGACAAGGATGCCCTTTATCAGCGCTCTTATTCAACACTGTGCTAGAGGTCCTAGCCAGAGCAATTAGGCTAGACAAAGAAAGAAAGGGCATCCGGATTGGCAAGGAGGAAGGAAAAATAGCTCTCTTTGTAGATGACATGATCTTCTACACAGAAAACCCTAAGGAATCCTCCAGAAAACTACTGAAACTAATAGAAGAGTTCAGCAGAGTCTCAGGTTATAAAATAAACATACAAAAATCACTTGGATTCCTCTACACCAACAAAAACAACATCGAAGAGGAAATCCCCAAATCAACACCTTTCACAGTAGCTCCCAAGAAGAGAAAATACTTAGGAATAAATCTTACCAAAGATGTAAAAGACCTATACAAAGAAAGCTACAAAGTACTAGTGCAAGAAACGAAAAAGGACCTACTTCAGTGGAAAAACATACCTTGCTCATGGATAGGAAGACTTAACATAGTAAAAATGTCTCTTCTACCAAAAGCCATCTGTACATACAATGCACTTCCGATCCAAATTCCAATGATATTTTTTAATGTGATGGAGAAACAAATCACCAACTTTGTATGGAAGGGAAAGAAGCCTCGGATAAGTAACGCATTACTGCAAAAGAAGAAGAAAGTGGGAGGCCTCACTCTACCTGCTTTCAGAACCTATTATACAGCCACAGTAGTCCAAACAGCCTGCTACTGGTACAACAACAGGCACATGGACCAATGGAACACAATTGAGAACCCACATATAAATCCATCCACACACGAGCAGCTGATATGTGACAAAGGCCCAGTGTCATTTGATTGGGGAAAAGACAGTCTTTTTAACAAACGCTGCTGACATAACTGGATATCCATTTGCAGAAAAATGAAAGAGAACCCATACCTCACACCCTGTACAAAAACTAACTCCAAGTGGATCAAAGACCTAAACATAAAGACTAGAACGATAAAGATCATGGAAGAAAAAAGAGAGACAACCTTACGAGCCCTAATTCAAAGCATATTACCAAAAATGAGGAAAGACACCAGATGAGTGGGAGCTCCTAAAAATCAAACATCTATGCTCATCTAAAGACTTCACCAAAAGTGTAAAAGGACCACCTACAGATTGGGAAAGAAAGTTCAGTTATGACATCTCCGACCAGCGCCTGATCTCTAAAATCTATATGATTCTCTTAAAACTCAACCACAAAAGACAAACAACCCAATCAAGAAGTGCGCCAAGGATATGAACACACACTTCACTAAAGAAGATATTCAGGCAGCTAACAGATCCATGAGAAAATGCTCTCGATCATTAGCCATTAGAGAAATGCAAATTAAAATTACGATGAGATTCCATCTCACTCCAACAAGGCTGGCATTGATCCAAAAAACACAAAACAATAAATGTTGGAGAGGCTGCGGAGAGATCGGAACTCGTACACACTGCTGGTGAGTATGTAAAATGGTACAACCACTTTGGATATCTATCTGGCGTTTTCTTGGAAAGTTAGAAATAGAACTACCATACGATTCAGAAATCCCACTCCTCGGAATATACCCTAGAGAAATAAGAGCCTTCACACCAAGAGATATAGGCACACCCATGTTTATTGCAGCTCTGTCTACAATAGAAAAAGCTGGAAGCAACCTAGGTGTCCACCAGCGGATGAACGGTTAAATAGGTTGTGGTCTATTCACACAATGGAATACTACGCATCGATAAAGAACAGTGAGGAATCTGTGAAACATTTCATAACACAGAGGAACCTGGAAGGCATTATGCTGAGTGAAATTAGACAGAAGCAAAAGGACAAATATTGTAGAAGACCACTAGTATAAGATCTTGAGAAATAGTATAAACTGAGAAGAACACATACTTTTGTGGTTACGAGGGAGCGAGGGAGAGGGTTTTTTACTGATTAATTAATAGATAAGAACTGCTTTAGGTGAAGGGAAGGACAATACTCAATAGATGGAAGATCAGCTCCACTGGACTGGAGCCAAAGCAAAGAAGTTTCCGGGATGAAGTGAAAGCTTCAAAGGTCAGCGGAGGAAGGGCGGGGGTTTGGGGACCATGGTTTAAGGGGACTTCTAAGTCAATTGGCAAAATAATTCTATTATGAAAACACTCTGCATCCCACTTTGAAATGTGGCGTCTGGGGTCTTAAAGGCTAACAAGCGGCCGTCTAAGATGCATCAATTGGTCTCTACCCACCTGGAGCAAAGGAGAATGAAGAACACCAAGGTCACACGATAACTAAGAGCCCAAGGGACAGAAAGGGCCACAGGAACCAGAGACCTAGATCATCCTGAGACGAGAAGAACTAGTTGGTGCCCGGCCACAACCGAGGACTGCCCTGACAGGGAGCACAAGAGAGAACCCCTGAGGGAGCAGGAGATCAGTGGGATGCAGACCCCAAATTCTCACAAAAAGACCATACTGAATGGTCTGAAGGAGACTAGAGGACTCCGGCGGTCATGGGCCCCAAACCTTCTGTTGGCCCAGGACAGGAACCATTGCCGAAGACAACTCATCAGACATGAAAGGGACTGGACAGTGGGTAAGAGGCAGATGCTGATGAAGACTGAGCTATTTCTATCAGGTGGACACTTGAGACTGTGTTGGCATCTCTCCGGTCTGGAGGGGGGATGGGAGGATAGAGAGAGTTGGAAGCTGGCAAAATTGTCAGGAAAGGAGAGACCGGAAGGGCTGACTCATTAGGGGGAGAGCAAGTGGGTGTACGGAGTAAGGTGTCTATAAACTTATAGGTGACAGTCTGACTTGATTTGTAAACGTTCACTTGAAGCTCAATAAAAGTTAATTAAAAATAATTCTAGCCAATAGAATTCAACAGCATATCAAAAATTGAATCCACCACGGCCAAGGGGGATTTATACCAGGTATGCAAGACTGGTTTAATAGTAGTAGAACCATTAACGTAATTCACCAAATTAATAAAACAAAAGACAAAAACCACGTGATCTTCTCAATTGATGCAGAAAAGGCATTCGACAAAGTCCAACACACATTCATAATCAAAACCCTCAGCAAAACAGGAATAGAAGGAAAATTCCTCAACATAATAAAGGGCACCTATACAAAGCCAACAGCCAACATCGCTCTAAATGGAGAGAGCCGGAAAGCGTTTCACTTGAGGACGGGAAAAAGACAAGGATGCCCTTTATCAGCGCTCTTATTCAACACTGTGCTAGAGGTCCTAGCCAGAGCAATTAGGCTAGACAAAGAAAGAAAGGGCATCCGGATTGGCAAGGAGGAAGGAAAAATAGCTCTCTTTGTAGATGACATGATCTTCTACACAGAAAACCCTAAGGAATCCTCCAGAAAACTACTGAAACTAATAGAAGAGTTCAGCAGAGTCTCAGGTTATAAAATAAACATACAAAAATCACTTGGATTCCTCTACACCAACAAAAACAACATCGAAGAGGAAATCCCCAAATCAACACCTTTCACAGTAGCTCCCAAGAAGAGAAAATACTTAGGAATAAATCTTACCAAAGATGTAAAAGACCTATACAAAGAAAGCTACAAAGTACTAGTGCAAGAAACGAAAAAGGACCTACTTCAGTGGAAAAACATACCTTGCTCATGGATAGGAAGACTTAACATAGTAAAAATGTCTCTTCTACCAAAAGCCATCTGTACATACAATGCACTTCCGATCCAAATTCCAATGATATTTTTTAATGTGATGGAGAAACAAATCACCAACTTTGTATGGAAGGGAAAGAAGCCTCGGATAAGTAACGCATTACTGCAAAAGAAGAAGAAAGTGGGAGGCCTCACTCTACCTGCTTTCAGAACCTATTATACAGCCACAGTAGTCCAAACAGCCTGCTACTGGTACAACAACAGGCACATGGACCAATGGAACACAATTGAGAACCCACATATAAATCCATCCACACACGAGCAGCTGATATGTGACAAAGGCCCAGTGTCATTTGATTGGGGAAAAGACAGTCTTTTTAACAAACGCTGCTGACATAACTGGATATCCATTTGCAGAAAAATGAAAGAGAACCCATACCTCACACCCTGTACAAAAACTAACTCCAAGTGGATCAAAGACCTAAACATAAAGACTAGAACGATAAAGATCATGGAAGAAAAAAGAGAGACAACCTTACGAGCCCTAATTCAAAGCATATTACCAAAAATGAGGAAAGACACCAGATGAGTGGGAGCTCCTAAAAATCAAACATCTATGCTCATCTAAAGACTTCACCAAAAGAGTAAAAGGACCACCTACAGATTGGGAAAGAAAGTTCAGTTATGACATCTCCGACCAGCGCCTGATCTCTAAAATCTATATGATTCTCTTAAAACTCAACCACAAAAAGACAAACAACCCAATCAAGAAGTGCGCCAAGGATATGAACACACACTTCACTAAAGAAGATATTCAGGCAGCTAACAGATCCATGAGAAAATGCTCTCGATCATTAGCCATTAGAGAAATGCAAATGAAAACTACGATGAGATTCCATCTCACTCCAACAAGGCTGGCATTGATCCAAAAAACACAAAACAATAAATGTTGGAGAGGCTGCGGAGAGATTGGAACTCGTATACACTGCTGGTGAGTATGTAAAATGGGACAACCACTTTGGATATCTATCTGGCGTTTTCTTGGAAAGTTAGAAATAGAACTACCATACGATTCAGAAATCCCACTCCTCGGAATATACCCTAGAGAAATAAGAGCCTTCACACCAAGAGATATAGGCACACCCATGTTTATTGCAGCTCTGTCTACAATAGAAAAAGCTGGAAGCAACCTAGGTGTCCATCAACGGATGAATGGTTAAATAGGTTGTGGTCTATTCACACAATGGAATACTACGCATCGATAAAGAACAGTGAGGAATCTGTGAAACATTTCATAACACGGAGGAACCTGGAAGGCATTATGCTGAGTGAAATTAGACAGAAGCAAAAGGACAAATATTGTAGAAGACCACTAGTATAAGATCTTGAGAAATAGTATAAACTGAGAAGAACACATACTTTTGTGGTTACGAGGGAGAGAGGGAGAGGGTTTTTTACTGATTAATTAATAGATAAGAACTGCTTTAGGTGAAGGGAAGGACAATACTCAATAGATGGAAGATCAGCTCCACTGGACTGGACCCAAAGCAAAGAAGTTTCCGGGATAAAGTGAAAGCTTCAAAGGTCAGCGGAGGAAGGGCGGGGGTTTGGGGACCATGGTTTAAGGGGACTTCTAAGTCAATTGGCAAAATCATTCTATTATGAAAACACTCTGCATCCCACTTTGAAATGTGGCGTCTGGGGTCTTAAATGCTAACAAGCGGCCGTCTAAGATGCATCAATTGGTCTCAACCCACCTGGAGCAAAGGAGAATGAAGAACACCAAGGTCACACGATAACTAAGAGCCCAAGAGACAGAAAGGGCCACAGGAACCAGAGATCTAGATCATCCTGAGACGAGAAGAACTAGTTGGTGCCCGGCCACAACCGAGGACTGCCCTGACAGGGAGCACAAGAGAGAACCCCTGAGGGAGCAGGAGATCAGTGGGATGCAGACCCCAAATTCTCACAAAAAGACCATACTGAATGGTCTGAAGGAGACTAGAGGACTCCGGCGGTCATGGGCCCCAAACCTTCTGTTGGCCCAGGACAGGAACCATTGCCGAAGACAACTCATCAGACATGAAAGGGACTGGACAGTGGGTAAGAGGCAGATGCTGATGAAGACTGAGCTATTTCTATCAGGTGGACACTTGAGACTGTGTTGGCATCTCTCCGGTCTGGAGGGGGGATGGGAGGATAGAGAGAGTTGGAAGCTGGCAAAATTGTCAGGAAAGGAGAGACCGGAAGGGCTGCCTCATTAGGGGGATAGAAAGTGGGAGTACGGAGAAAGGTGTCTATAAACTTATAGGTGACAGTCTGACTTGATTTGTAAACGTTCACTTGAAGCTCAATAAAAGTTAATAAAAAAAAAATTCTAGCCAATAGAATTCAACAACATATCAAAAATTGAATCCACCACGGCCAAGGGGGATTTATACCAGGTATGCAAGACTGGTTTAATAGTAGTAGAACCATTAACGTAATTCACCAAATTAATAAAACAAAAGACGAAAACCACGTGATCTTCTCAATTGATGCAGAAAAGGCATTCGACAAAGTCCAACACACATTCATAATCAAAACCCTCAGCAAAACAGGAATAGAAGGAAAATTCCTCAACATAATAAAGGGCACCTATACAAAGCCAACAGCCAACATCGCTCTAAATGGAGAGAGCCGGAAAGCATTTAACTTGAGAACGGGAACCAGACAAGGATGCCCTTTATCAGCGCTCTTATTCAACACTGTGCTAGAGGTCCTAGCCAGAGCAATTAGGCTAGACAAAGGAAGAAAGGGCATCCGGATTGGCAAGGAGGAAGGAAAAACAGCTCTCTTTGTAGATGACATGATCTTCTACACAGAAAACCCTAAGGAATCCTCCAGAAAACTACTGAAACTAATAGAAGAGTTCAGCAGAGTCTCAGGTTATAAAATAAACATACAAAAATCACTTGGATTCCTCTACACCAACAAAAACAACATCGAAGAGGAAATCCCCAAATCAACACCTTTCACAGTAGCTCCCAAGAAGAGAAAATACTTAGGAATAAATCTTACCAAAGATGTAAAAGACCTATACAAAGAAAGCTACAAAGTACTAGTGCAAGAAACGAAAAAGGACCTACTTCAGTGGAAAAACATACCTTGCTCATGGATAGGAAGACTTAACATAGTAAAAATGTCTCTTCTACCAAAAGCCATCTGTACATACAATGCACTTCCGATCCAAATTCCAATGATATTTTTTAATGTGATGGAGAAACAAATCACCAACTTTGTATGGAAGGGAAAGAAGCCTCGGATAAGTAACGCATTACTGCAAAAGAAGAAGAAAGTGGGAGGCCTCACTCTACCTGCTTTCAGAACCTATTATACAGCCACAGTAGTCCAAACAGCCTGCTACTGGTACAACAACAGGCACATGGACCAATGGAACACAATTGAGAACCCACATATAAATCCATCCACACACGAGCAGCTGATATGTGACAAAGGCCCAGTGTCATTTGATTGGGGAAAAGACAGTCTTTTTAACAAACGCTGCTGACATAACTGGATATCCATTTGCAGAAAAATGAAAGAGAACCCATACCTCACACCCTGTACAAAAACTAACTCCAAGTGGATCAAAGACCTAAACATAAAGACTAGAACGATAAAGATCATGGAAGAAAAAAGAGAGACAACCTTAGGAGGCCTAATTCAAAGCAGAAACAGAATACAAAATATTACCAAAAAAGAGGAAAAGACACCAGGTGAGTGGGAGCTCCTAAAAATCAAACATCTATGCTCATCTAAAGACTTCACCAAAAGTGTAAAAGGACCACCTACAGATTGGGAAAGAAAGTTCAGTTATGACATCTCCGACCAGCGCCTGATCTCTAAAATCTATATGATTCTCTTAAAACTCAACCACAAAAGACAAACAACCCAATCAAGAAGTGCGCCAAGGATATGAACACACACTTCACTAAAGAAGATATTCAGGCAGCTAACAGATCCATGAGAAAATGCTCTCGATCATTAGCCATTAGAGAAATGCAAATTAAAATTACGATGAGATTCCATCTCACTCCAACAAGGCTGGCATTGATCCAAAAAACACAAAACAATAAATGTTGGAGAGGCTGCGGAGAGATCGGAACTCGTACACACTGCTGGTGAGTATGTAAAATGGTACAACCACTTTGGATATCTATCTGGCGTTTTCTTGGAAAGTTAGAAATAGAACTACCATACGATTCAGAAATCCCACTCCTCGGAATATACCCTAGAGAAATAAGAGCCTTCACACCAAGAGATATAGGCACACCCATGTTTATTGCAGCTCTGTCTACAATAGAAAAAGCTGGAAGCAACCTAGGTGTCCACCAGCGGATGAACGGTTAAATAGGTTGTGGTCTATTCACACAATGGAATACTACGCATCGATAAAGAACAGTGAGGAATCTGTGAAACATTTCATAACACGGAGGAACCTGGAAGGCATTATGCTGAGTGAAATTAGACAGAAGCAAAAGGACAAATATTGTAGAAGACCACTAGTATAAGATCTTGAGAAATAGTATAAACTGAGAAGAACACATACTTTTGTGGTTACGAGGGAGCGAGGGAGAGGGTTTTTTACTGATTAATTAATAGATAAGAACTGCTTTAGGTGAAGGGAAGGACAATACTCAATAGATGGAAGATCAGCTCCACTGGACTGGAGCCAAAGCAAAGAAGTTTCCGGGATGAAGTGAAAGCTTCAAAGGTCAGCGGAGGAAGGGCGGGGGTTTGGGGACCATGGTTTAAGGGGACTTCTAAGTCAATTGGCAAAATAATTCTATTATGAAAACACTCTGCATCCCACTTTGAAATGTGGCGTCTGGGGTCTTAAAGGCTAACAAGCGGCCGTCTAAGATGCATCAATTGGTCTCTACCCACCTGGAGCAAAGGAGAATGAAGAACACCAAGGTCACACGATAACTAAGAGCCCAAGGGACAGAAAGGGCCACAGGAACCAGAGACCTAGATCATCCTGAGACGAGAAGAACTAGTTGGTGCCCGGCCACAACCGAGGACTGCCCTGACAGGGAGCACAAGAGAGAACCCCTGAGGGAGCAGGAGATCAGTGGGATGCAGACCCCAAATTCTCACAAAAAGACCATACTGAATGGTCTGAAGGAGACTAGAGGACTCCGGCGGTCATGGGCCCCAAACCTTCTGTTGGCCCAGGACAGGAACCATTGCCGAAGACAACTCATCAGACATGAAAGGGACTGGACAGTGGGTAAGAGGCAGATGCTGATGAAGACTGAGCTATTTCTATCAGGTGGACACTTGAGACTGTGTTGGCATCTCTCCGGTCTGGAGGGGGGATGGGAGGATAGAGAGAGTTGGAAGCTGGCAAAATTGTCAGGAAAGGAGAGACCGGAAGGGCTGACTCATTAGGGGGAGAGCAAGTGGGTGTACGGAGTAAGGTGTCTATAAACTTATAGGTGACAGTCTGACTTGATTTGTAAACGTTCACTTGAAGCTCAATAAAAGTTAATTAAAAATAATTCTAGCCAATAGAATTCAACAGCATATCAAAAATTGAATCCACCACGGCCAAGGGGGATTTATACCAGGTATGCAAGACTGGTTTAATAGTAGTAGAACCATTAACGTAATTCACGAAATTAATAAAACAAAAGACAAAAACCACGTGATCTTCTCAATTGATGCAGAAAAGGCATTCGACAAAGTCCAACACACATTCATAATCAAAACCCTCAGCAAAACAGGAATAGAAGGAAAATTCCTCAACATAATAAAGGGCACCTATACAAAGCCAACAGCCAACATCGCTCTAAATGGAGAGAGCCGGAAAGCGTTTCACTTGAGGACGGGAAAAAGACAAGGATGCCCTTTATCAGCGCTCTTATTCAACACTGTGCTAGAGGTCCTAGCCAGAGCAATTAGGCTAGACAAAGAAAGAAAGGGCATCCGGATTGGCAAGGAGGAAGGAAAAATAGCTCTCTTTGTAGATGACATGATCTTCTACACAGAAAACCCTAAGGAATCCTCCAGAAAACTACTGAAACTAATAGAAGAGTTCAGCAGAGTCTCAGGTTATAAAATAAACATACAAAAATCACTTGGATTCCTCTACACCAACAAAAACAACATCGAAGAGGAAGTCCCCAAATCAACACCTTTCACAGTAGCTCCCAAGAAGAGAAAATACTTAGGAATAAATCTTACCAAAGATGTAAAAGACCTATACAAAGAAAGCTACAAAGTACTAGTGCAAGAAACGAAAAAGGACCTACTTCAGTGGAAAAACATACCTTGCTCATGGATAGGAAGACTTAACATAGTAAAAATGTCTCTTCTACCAAAAGCCATCTGTACATACAATGCACTTCCGATCCAAATTCCAATGATATTTTTTAATGTGATGGAGAAACAAATCACCAACTTTGTATGGAAGGGAAAGAAGCCTCGGATAAGTAACGCATTACTGCAAAAGAAGAAGAAAGTGGGAGGCCTCACTCTACCTGCTTTCAGAACCTATTATACAGCCACAGTAGTCCAAACAGCCTGCTACTGGTACAACAACAGGCACTTGGACCAATGGAACACAATTGAGAACCCAGATATAAATCCATCCACACACGAGCAGCTGATATTTGACAAAGGCCCAGTGTCATTTGATTGGGGAAAAGACAGTCTTTTTAACAAACGCTGCTGACATAACTGGATATCCATTTGCAGAAAAATGAAAGAGAACCCATACCTCACACCCTGTACAAAAACTAACTCCAAGTGGATCAAAGACCTAAACATAAAGACTAGAACGATAAAGATCATGGAAGAAAAAAGAGAGACAACCTTACGAGCCCTAATTCAAAGCATATTACCAAAAATGAGGAAAGACACCAGATGAGTGGGAGCTCCTAAAAATCAAACATCTATGCTCATCTAAAGACTTCACCAAAAGAGTAAAAGGACCACCTACAGATTGGGAAAGAAAGTTCAGTTATGACATCTCCGACCAGCGCCTGATCTCTAAAATCTATATGATTCTCTTAAAACTCAACCACAAAAAGACAAACAACCCAATCAAGAAGTGCGCCAAGGATATGAACACACACTTCACTAAAGAAGATATTCAGGCAGCTAACAGATCCATGAGAAAATGCTCTCGATCATTAGCCATTAGAGAAATGCAAATGAAAACTACGATGAGATTCCATCTCACTCCAACAAGGCTGGCATTGATCCAAAAAACACAAAACAATAAATGTTGGAGAGGCTGCGGAGAGATTGGAACTCGTACACACTGCTGGTGAGTATGTAAAATGGGACAACCACTTTGGATATCTATCTGGCGTTTTCTTGGAAAGTTAGAAATAGAACTACCATACGATTCAGAAATCCCACTCCTCGGAATATACCCTAGAGAAATAAGAGCCTTCACACCAAGAGATATAGGCACACCCATGTTTATTGCAGCTCTGTCTACAATAGAAAAAGCTGGAAGCAACCTAGGTGTCCATCAACGGATGAATGGTTAAATAGGTTGTGGTCTATTCACACAATGGAATACTACGCATCGATAAAGAACAGTGAGGAATCTGTGAAACATTTCATAACACGGAGGAACCTGGAAGGCATTATGCTGAGTGAAATTAGACAGAAGCAAAAGGACAAATATTGTAGAAGACCACTAGTATAAGATCTTGAGAAATAGTATAAACTGAGAAGAACACATACTTTTGTGGTTACGAGGGAGAGAGGGAGAGGGTTTTTTACTGATTAATTAATAGATAAGAACTGCTTTAGGTGAAGGGAAGGACAATACTCAATAGATGGAAGATCAGCTCCACTGGACTGGACCCAAAGCAAAGAAGTTTCCGGGATAAAGTGAAAGCTTCAAAGGTCAGCGGAGGAAGGGCGGGGGTTTGGGGACCATGGTTTAAGGGGACTTCTAAGTCAATTGGCAAAATCATTCTATTATGAAAACACTCTGCATCCCACTTTGAAATGTGGCGTCTGGGGTCTTAAAGGCTAACAAGCGGCCGTCTAAGATGCATCAATTGGTCTCAACCCACCTGGAGCAAAGGAGAATGAAGAACACCAAGGTCACACGATAACTAAGAGCCCAAGAGACAGAAAGGGCCACAGGAACCAGAGATCTAGATCATCCTGAGACGAGAAGAACTAGTTGGTGCCCGGCCACAACCGAGGACTGCCCTGACAGGGAGCACAAGAGAGAACCCCTGAGGGAGCAGGAGATCAGTGGGATGCAGACCGCAAATTCTCACAAAAAGACCATACTGAATGGTCTGAAGGAGACTAGAGGACTCCGGCGGTCATGGGCCCCAAACCTTCTCTTGGCCCAGGACAGGAACCATTGCCGAAGACAACTCATCAGACATGAAAGGGACTGGACAGTGGGTAAGAGGCAGATGCTGATGAAGACTGAGCTATTTCTATCAGGTGGACACTTGAGACTGTGTTGGCATCTCTCCGGTCTGGAGGGGGGATGGGAGGATAGAGAGAGTTGGAAGCTGGCAAAATTGTCAGGAAAGGAGAGACCGGAAGGGCTGCCTCATTAGGGGGATAGAAAGTGGGAGTACGGAGAAAGGTGTCTATAAACTTATAGGTGACAGTCTGACTTGATTTGTAAACGTTCACTTGAAGCTCAATAAAAGTTAATAAAAAAAAAATTCTAGCCAATAGAATTCAACAACATATCAAAAATTGAATCCACCACGGCCAAGGGGGATTTATACCAGGTATGCAAGACTGGTTTAATAGTAGTAGAACCATTAACGTAATTCACCAAATTAATAAAACAAAAGACGAAAACCACGTGATCTTCTCAATTGATGCAGAAAAGGCATTTGACAAAGTCCAACACACATTCATAATCAAAACCCTCAGCAAAACAGGAATAGAAGGAAAATTCCTCAACATAATAAAGGGCACCTATACAAAGCCAACAGCCAACATCGCTCTAAATGGAGAGAGCCGGAAAGCATTTAACTTGAGAACGGGAACCAGACAAGGATGCCCTTTATCAGCGCTCTTATTCAACACTGTGCTAGAGGTCCTAGCCAGAGCAATTAGGCTAGACAAAGGAAGAAAGGGCATCCGGATTGGCAAGGAGGAAGGAAAAACAGCTCTCTTTGTAGATGACATGATCTTCTACACAGAAAACCCTAAGGAATCCTCCAGAAAACTACTGAAACTAATAGAAGAGTTCAGCAGAGTCTCAGGTTATAAAATAAACATACAAAAATCACTTGGATTCCTCTACACCAACAAAAACAACATCGAAGAGGAAATCCCCAAATCAACACCTTTCACAGTAGCTCCCAAGAAGAGAAAATACTTAGGAATAAATCTTACCAAAGATGTAAAAGACCTATACAAAGAAAGCTACAAAGTACTAGTGCAAGAAACGAAAAAGGACCTACTTCAGTGGAAAAACATACCTTGCTCATGGATAGGAAGACTTAACATAGTAAAAATGTCTCTTCTACCAAAAGCCATCTGTACATACAATGCACTTCCGATCCAAATTCCAATGATATTTTTTAATGTGATGGAGAAACAAATCACCAACTTTGTATGGAAGGGAAAGAAGCCTCGGATAAGTAAAGCATTACTGCAAGAAGAAGAAAGTGGGAGGCCTCACTCTACCTGCTTTCAGAACCTGTTATACAGCCACAGTAGTCCAAACAGCCTGCTACTGGTACAACAACAGGCACATGGACCAATGGAACACAATTGAGAACCCACATATAAATCCATCCACACACGAGCAGCTGATATGTGACAAAGGCCCAGTGTCATTTGATTGGGGAAAAGACAGTCTTTTTAACAAACGCTGCTGACATAACTGGATATCCATTTGCAGAAAAATGAAAGAGAACCCATACCTCACACCCTGTACAAAAACTAACTCCAAGTGGATCAAAGACCTAAACATAAAGACTAGAACGATAAAGATCATGGAAGAAAAAAGAGAGACAACCTTAGGAGCCCTAATTCAAAGCAGAAACAGAATACAAAATATTACCAAAAAGGAGGAAAAGACACCAGATGAGTGGGAGCTCCTAAAAATCAAACATCTATGCTCATCTAAAGACTTCACCAAAAGAGTAAAAGGACCACCTACAGATTGGGAAAGAAAGTTCAGTTATGACATCTCCGACCAGCGCCTGATCTCTAAAATCTATATGATTCTCTTAAAACTCAACCACAAAAAGACAAACAACCCAATCAAGAAGTGCGCCAAGGATATGAACACACACTTCACTAAAGAAGATATTCAGGCAGCTAACAGATCCATGAGAAAATGCTCTCGATCATTAGCCATTAGAGAAATGCAAATGAAAACTACGATGAGATTCCATCTCACTCCAACAAGGCTGGCATTGATCCAAAAACCACAAAACAATAAATGTTGGAGAGGCTGCGGAGAGATTGGAACTCGTACACACTGCTGGTGAGTATGTAAAATGGGACAACCACTTTGGATATCTATCTGGCGTTTTCTTGGAAAGTTAGAAATAGAACTACCATACGATTCAGAAATCCCACTCCTCGGAATATACCCTAGAGAAATAAGAGCCTTCACACCAAGAGATATAGGCACACCCATGTTTATTGCAGCTCTGTCTACAATAGAAAAAGCTGGAAGCAACCTAGGTGTCCATCAACGGATGAATGGTTAAATAGGTTGTGGTCTATTCACACAATGGAATACTACGCATCGATAAAGAACAGTGAGGAATCTGTGAAACATTTCATAACACGGAGGAACCTGGAAGGCATTATGCTGAGTGAAATTAGACAGAAGCAAAAGGACAAATATTGTAGAAGACCACTAGTATAAGATCTTGAGAAATAGTATAAACTGAGAAGAACACATACTTTTGTGGTTACGAGGGAGCGAGGGAGAGGGTTTTTTACTGATTAATTAATAGATAAGAACTGCTTTAAGTGAAGGGAAGGACAATACTCAATAGATGGAAGATCAGCTCCACTGGACTGGACCCAAAGCAAAGAAGTTTCCGGGATAAAGTGAAAGCTTCAAAGGTCAGCGGAGGAAGGGCGGGGGTTTGGGTACCATGGTTTAAGGGGACTTCTATGTCAATTGGCAAAATCATTCTATTATGAAAACACTCTGCATCCCACTTTGAAATGTGGCGTCTGGGGTCTTAAATGCTAACAAGCGGCCGTCTAAGATGCATCAATTGGTCTCAACCCACCTGGAGCAAAGGAGAATGAAGAACACCAAGGTCACACGATAACTAAGAGCCCAAGAGACAGAAAGGGCCACAGGAACCAGAGACCTAGATCATCCTGAGACGAGAAGAACTAGTTGGTGCCCGGCCACAACCGAGGACTGCCCTGACAGGGAGCACAAGAGAGAACCCCTGAGGGAGCAGGAGATCAGTGGGATGCAGACCCCAAATTCTCACAAAAAGACCATACTGAATGGTCTGAAGGAGACTAGAGGACTCCGGCGGTCATGGGCCCCAAACCTTCTGTTGGCCCAGGACAGGAACCATTGCCGAAGACAACTCATCAGACATGAAAGGGACTGGACAGTGGGTAAGAGGCAGATGCTGATGAAGACTGAGCTATTTCTATCAGGTGGACACTTGAGACTGTGTTGGCATCTCTCCGGTCTGGAGGGGGGATGGGAGGATAGAGAGAGTTGGAAGCTGGCAAAATTGTCAGGAAAGGAGAGACCGGAAGGGCTGACTCATTAGGGGGAGAGCAAGTGGGAGTACGGAGTAAGGTGTCTATAAACTTCTAGGTGACAGTCTGACTTGATTTGTAAACGTTCACTTGAAGCTCAATAAAAGTTAATAAAAAAAATTCTAGCCAATAGAATTCAACAACATATCAAAAATTGAATCCACCACGGCCAAGGGGGATTTATACCAGGTATGCAAGACTGGTTTAATAGTAGTAGAACCATTAACGTAATTCACCAAATTAATAAAACAAAAGACGAAAACCACGTGATCTTCTCAATTGATGCAGAAAAGGCATTTGACAAAGTCCAACACACATTCCTAATCAAAACCCTCAGCAAAACAGGAATAGAAGGAAAATTCCTCAACATAATAAAGGGCACCTATACAAAGCCAACAGCCAACATCGCTCTAAATGGAGAGAGCCGGAAAGCATTTAACTTGAGAACGGGAACCAGACAAGGATGCCCTTTATCAGCGCTCTTATTCAACACTGTGCTAGAGGTCCTAGCCAGAGCAATTAGGCTAGACAAAGGAAGAAAGGGCATCCGGATTGGCAAGGAGGAAGGAAAAACAGCTCTCTTTGTAGATGACATGATCTTCTACACAGAAAACCCTAAGGAATCCTCCAGAAAACTACTGAAACTAATAGAAGAGTTCAGCAGAGTCTCAGGTTATAAAATAAACATACAAAAATCACTTGGATTCCTCTACACCAACAAAAACAACATCGAAGAGGAAATCCCCAAATCAACACCTTTCACAGTAGCTCCCAAGAAGAGAAAATACTTAGGAATAAATCTTACCAAAGATGTAAAAGACCTATACAAAGAAAGCTACAAAGTACTAGTGCAAGAAACGAAAAAGGACCTACTTCAGTGGAAAAACATACCTTGCTCATGGATAGGAAGACTTAACATAGTAAAAATGTCTCTTCTACCAAAAGCCATCTGTACATACAATGCACTTCCGATCCAAATTCCAATGATATTTTTTAATGTGATGGAGAAACAAATCACCAACTTTGTATGGAAGGGAAAGAAGCCTCGGATAAGTAAAGCATTACTGCAAGAAGAAGAAAGTGGGAGGCCTCACTCTACCTGCTTTCAGAACCTGTTATACAGCCACAGTAGTCCAAACAGCCTGCTACTGGTACAACAACAGGCACATGGACCAATGGAACACAATTGAGAACCCACATATAAATCCATCCACACACGAGCAGCTGATATGTGACAAAGGCCCAGTGTCATTTGATTGGGGAAAAGACAGTCTTTTTAACAAACGCTGCTGACATAACTGGATATCCATTTGCAGAAAAATGAAAGAGAACCCATACCTCACACCCTGTACAAAAACTAACTCCAAGTGGATCAAAGACCTAAACATAAAGACTAGAACGATAAAGATCATGGAAGAAAAAAGAGAGACAACCTTAGGAGCCCTAATTCAAAGCAGAAACAGAATACAAAATATTACCAAAAAGGAGGAAAAGACACCAGATGAGTGGGAGCTCCTAAAAATCAAACATCTATGCTCATCTAAAGACTTCACCAAAAGAGTAAAAGGACCACCTACAGATTGGGAAAGAAAGTTCAGTTATGACATCTCCGACCAGCGCCTGATCTCTAAAATCTATATGATTCTCTTAAAACTCAACCACAAAAAGACAAACAACCCAATCAAGAAGTGCGCCAAGGATATGAACACACACTTCACTAAAGAAGATATTCAGGCAGCTAACAGATCCATGAGAAAATGCTCTCGATCATTAGCCATTAGAGAAATGCAAATGAAAACTACGATGAGATTCCATCTCACTCCAACAAGGCTGGCATTGATCCAAAAAACACAAAACAATAAATGTTGGAGAGGCTGCGGAGAGATTGGAACTCGTACACACTGCTGGTGAGTATGTAAAATGGGACAACCACTTTGGATATCTATCTGGCGTTTTCTTGG
Source organism: Loxodonta africana (assembly GCF_030014295.1). Classification (NCBI taxonomy): domain Eukaryota; kingdom Metazoa; phylum Chordata; class Mammalia; order Proboscidea; family Elephantidae; genus Loxodonta; species Loxodonta africana. The sequence goes on along the minus strand of NW_026974853.1, from coordinate 96,696 downwards.
AAAGTTAGAAATAGAACTACCATACGATTCAGAAATCCCACTCCTCGGAATATACCCTAGAGAAATAAGAGCCTTCACACCAAGAGATATAGGCACACCCATGTTTATTGCAGCTCTGTCTACAATAGAAAAAGCTGGAAGCAACCTAGGTGTCCATCAACGGATGAATGGTTAAATAGGTTGTGGTCTATTCACACAATGGAATACTACGCATCGATAAAGAACAGTGAGGAATCTGTGAAACATTTCATAACACGGAGGAACCTGGAAGGCATTATGCTGAGTGAAATTAGACAGAAGCAAAAGGACAAATATTGTAGAAGACCACTAGTATAAGATCTTGAGAAATAGTATAAACTGAGAAGAACACATACTTTTGTGGTTACGAGGGAGCGAGGGAGAGGGTTTTTTACTGATTAATTAATAGATAAGAACTGCTTTAAGTGAAGGGAAGGACAATACTCAATAGATGGAAGATCAGCTCCACTGGACTGGACCCAAAGCAAAGAAGTTTCCGGGATAAAGTGAAAGCTTCAAAGGTCAGCGGAGGAAGGGCGGGGGTTTGGGTACCATGGTTTAAGGGGACTTCTATGTCAATTGGCAAAATCATTCTATTATGAAAACACTCTGCATCCCACTTTGAAATGTGGCGTCTGGGGTCTTAAATGCTAACAAGCGGCCGTCTAAGATGCATCAATTGGTCTCAACCCACCTGGAGCAAAGGAGAATGAAGAACACCAAGGTCACACGATAACTAAGAGCCCAAGAGACAGAAAGGGCCACAGGAACCAGAGACCTAGATCATCCTGAGACGAGAAGAACTAGTTGGTGCCCGGCCACAACCGAGGACTGCCCTGACAGGGAGCACAAGAGAGAACCCCTGAGGGAGCAGGAGATCAGTGGGATGCAGACCCCAAATTCTCACAAAAAGACCATACTGAATGGTCTGAAGGAGACTAGAGGACTCCGGCGGTCATGGGCCCCAAACCTTCTGTTGGCCCAGGACAGGAACCATTGCCGAAGACAACTCATCAGACATGAAAGGGACTGGACAGTGGGTAAGAGGCAGATGCTGAAGAAGACTGAGCTATTTCTATCAGGTGGACACTTGAGACTGTGTTGGCATCTCTCCGGTCTGGAGGGGGGATGGGAGGATAGAGAGAGTTGGAAGCTGGCAAAATTGTCAGGAAAGGAGAGACCGGAAGGGCTGACTCATTAGGGGGAGAGAAAGTGGGAGTACGGAGAAAGGTGTCTATAAACTTCTAGGTGACAGTCTGACTTGATTTGTAAACGTTCACTTGAAGCTCAATAAAAGTTAATAAAAAAAAAATTCTAGCCAATAGAATTCAACAACATATCAAAAATTGAATCCACCACGGCCAAGGGGGATTTATACCAGGTATGCAAGACTGGTTTAATAGTAGTAGAACCATTAACGTAATTCACCAAATTAATAAAACAAAAGACAAAAACCACGTGATCTTCTCAATTGATGCAGAAAAGGCATTTGACAAAGTCCAACACACATTCATAATCAAAACCCTCAGCAAAAGAGGAATAGAAGGAAAATTCCTCAACATAATAAAGGGCACCTATACAAAGCCAACAGCCAACATCGCTCTAAATGGAGAGAGCCGGAAAGCATTTCACTTGAGAACGGGAACCAGACAAGGATGCCCTTTATCAGCGCTCTTATTCAACACTGTGCTAGAGGTTCTTGCCAGAGCAATTAGGCTAGACAAAGGAAGAAAGGGCATCCGGATTGGCAAGGAGGAAGGAAAAATAGCTCTCTTTGTAGATGACATGATCTTCTACACAGAAAACCCTAAGGAATCCTCCAGAAAACTACTGAAACTAATAGAAGAGTTCAGCAGAGTCTCAGGTTATAAAATAAACATACAAAAATCACTTGGATTCCTCTACACCAACAAAAACAACATCGAAGAGGAAATCCCCAAATCAACACCTTTCACAGTAGCTCCCAAGAAGAGAAAATACTTAGGAATAAATCTTACCAAAGATGTAAAAGACCTATACAAAGAAAGCTACAAAGTACTAGTGCAAGAAACGAAAAAGGACCTACTTCTGTGGAAAAACATACCTTGCTCATGGATAGGAAGACTTAACATAGTAAAACTGTCTCTTCTACCAAAAGCCATCTGTACATACAATGCACTTCCGATCCAAATTCCAATGATATTTTTTAATGTGATGGAGAAACAAATCACCAACTTTATATGGAAGGGAAAGAAGCCTCGGATAAGTAAAGCATTACTGCAAAAGAAGAAGAAAGTGGGAGGCCTCACTCTACCTGCTTTCAGAACCTATTATACAGCCACAGTAGTCCAAACAGCCTGCTACTGGTACAACAACAGGCACATGGACCAATGGAACACAATTGAGAACCCACATATAAATCCATCCACACACGAGCAGCTGATATGTGACAAAGGCCCAGTGTCATTTGATTGGGGAAAAGACAGTCTTTTGAACAAACGCTGCTGACATAACTGGATATCCATTTGCAGAAAAATGAAAGAGAACCCATACCTCACACCCTGTACAAAAACTAACTCCAAGTGGATCAAAGACCTAAACATAAAGACTAGAACGATAAAGATCATGGAAGAAAAAAGAGAGACAACCTTAGGAGCCCTAATTCAAAGCAGAAACAGAATACAAAATATTACCAAAAAGGAGGAAAAGACACCAGATGAGTGGGAGCTCCTGAAAATCAAACATCTATGCTCATCTAAAGACTTCACCAAAAGAGTAAAAGGACCACCTACAGATTGGGAAAGAAAGTTCAGTTATGACATCTCCGACCAGCGCCTGATCTCTAAAATCTATATGATTCTCTTAAAACTCAACCACAAAAAGACAAACAACCCAATCAAGAAGTGCGCCAAGGATATGAACACACACTTCACTAAAGAAGATATTCAGGCAGCTAACAGATCCATGAGAAAATGCTCTCGATCATTAGCCATTAGAGAAATGCAAATGAAAACTACGATGAGATTCCATCTCACTCCAACAAGGCTGGCATTGATCCAAAAAACACAAAACAATAAATGTTGGAGAGGCTGCGGAGAGATTGGAACTCGTATACACTGCTGGTGAGTATGTAAAATGGGACAACCACTTTGGATATCTATCTGGCGTTTTCTTGGAAAGTTAGAAATAGAACTACCATACGATTCAGAAATCCCACTCCTCGGAATATACCCTAGAGAAATAAGAGCCTTCACACCAAGAGATATAGGCACACCCATGTTTATTGCAGCTCTGTCTACAATAGAAAAAGCTGGAAGCAACCTAGGTGTCCATCAACGGATGAATGGTTAAATAGGTTGTGGTCTATTCACACAATGGAATACTACGCATCGATAAAGAACAGTGAGGAATCTGTGAAACATTTCATAACACGGAGGAACCTGGAAGGCATTATGCTGAGTGAAATTAGACAGAAGCAAAAGGACAAATATTGTAGAAGACCACTAGTATAAGATCTTGAGAAATAGTATAAACTGAGAAGAACACATACTTTTGTGGTTACGAGGGAGCGAGGGAGAGGGTTTTTTACTGATTAATTAATAGATAAGAACTGCTTTAAGTGAAGGGAAGGACAATACTCAATAGATGGAAGATCAGCTCCACTGGACTGGACCCAAAGCAAAGAAGTTTCCGGGATAAAGTGAAAGCTTCAAAGGTCAGCGGAGGAAGGGCGGGGGTTTGGGTACCATGGTTTAAGGGGACTTCTATGTCAATTGGCAAAATCATTCTATTATGAAAACACTCTGCATCCCACTTTGAAATGTGGCGTCTGGGGTCTTAAATGCTAACAAGCGGCCGTCTAAGATGCATCAATTGGTCTCAACCCACCTGGAGCAAAGGAGAATGAAGAACACCAAGGTCACACGATAACTAAGAGCCCAAGAGACAGAAAGGGCCACAGGAACCAGAGACCTAGATCATCCTGAGACGAGAAGAACTAGTTGGTGCCCGGCCACAACCGAGGACTGCCCTGACAGGGAGCACAAGAGAGAACCCCTGAGGGAGCAGGAGATCAGTGGGATGCAGACCCCAAATTCTCACAAAAAGACCATACTGAATGGTCTGAAGGAGACTAGAGGACTCCGGCGGTCATGGGCCCCAAACCTTCTGTTGGCCCAGGACAGGAACCATTGCCGAAGACAACTCATCAGACATGAAAGGGACTGGACAGTGGGTAAGAGGCAGATGCTGATGAAGACTGAGCTATTTCTATCAGGTGGACACTTGAGACTGTGTTGGCATCTCTCCGGTCTGGAGGGGGGATGGGAGGATAGAGAGAGTTGGAAGCTGGCAAAATTGTCAGGAAAGGAGAGACCGGAAGGGCTGACTCATTAGGGGGAGAGCAAGTGGGAGTACGGAGTAAGGTGTCTATAAACTTCTAGGTGACAGTCTGACTTGATTTGTAAACGTTCACTTGAAGCTCAATAAAAGTTAATAAAAAAAATTCTAGCCAATAGAATTCAACAACATATCAAAAATTGAATCCACCACGGCCAAGGGGGATTTATACCAGGTATGCAAGACTGGTTTAATAGTAGTAGAACCATTAACGTAATTCACCAAATTAATAAAACAAAAGACGAAAACCACGTGATCTTCTCAATTGATGCAGAAAAGGCATTTGACAAAGTCCAACACACATTCCTAATCAAAACCCTCAGCAAAACAGGAATAGAAGGAAAATTCCTCAACATAATAAAGGGCACCTATACAAAGCCAACAGCCAACATCGCTCTAAATGGAGAGAGCCGGAAAGCATTTAACTTGAGAACGGGAACCAGACAAGGATGCCCTTTATCAGCGCTCTTATTCAACACTGTGCTAGAGGTCCTAGCCAGAGCAATTAGGCTAGACAAAGGAAGAAAGGGCATCCGGATTGGCAAGGAGGAAGGAAAAACAGCTCTCTTTGTAGATGACATGATCTTCTACACAGAAAACCCTAAGGAATCCTCCAGAAAACTACTGAAACTAATAGAAGAGTTCAGCAGAGTCTCAGGTTATAAAATAAACATACAAAAATCACTTGGATTCCTCTACACCAACAAAAACAACATCGAAGAGGAAATCCCCAAATCAACACCTTTCACAGTAGCTCCCAAGAAGAGAAAATACTTAGGAATAAATCTTACCAAAGATGTAAAAGACCTATACAAAGAAAGCTACAAAGTACTAGTGCAAGAAACGAAAAAGGACCTACTTCAGTGGAAAAACATACCTTGCTCATGGATAGGAAGACTTAACATAGTAAAAATGTCTCTTCTACCAAAAGCCATCTGTACATACAATGCACTTCCGATCCAAATTCCAATGATATTTTTTAATGTGATGGAGAAACAAATCACCAACTTTGTATGGAAGGGAAAGAAGCCTCGGATAAGTAAAGCATTACTGCAAGAAGAAGAAAGTGGGAGGCCTCACTCTACCTGCTTTCAGAACCTGTTATACAGCCACAGTAGTCCAAACAGCCTGCTACTGGTACAACAACAGGCACATGGACCAATGGAACACAATTGAGAACCCACATATAAATCCATCCACACACGAGCAGCTGATATGTGACAAAGGCCCAGTGTCATTTGATTGGGGAAAAGACAGTCTTTTTAACAAACGCTGCTGACATAACTGGATATCCATTTGCAGAAAAATGAAAGAGAACCCATACCTCACACCCTGTACAAAAACTAACTCCAAGTGGATCAAAGACCTAAACATAAAGACTAGAACGATAAAGATCATGGAAGAAAAAAGAGAGACAACCTTAGGAGCCCTAATTCAAAGCAGAAACAGAATACAAAATATTACCAAAAAGGAGGAAAAGACACCAGATGAGTGGGAGCTCCTAAAAATCAAACATCTATGCTCATCTAAAGACTTCACCAAAAGAGTAAAAGGACCACCTACAGATTGGGAAAGAAAGTTCAGTTATGACATCTCCGACCAGCGCCTGATCTCTAAAATCTATATGATTCTCTTAAAACTCAACCACAAAAAGACAAACAACCCAATCAAGAAGTGCGCCAAGGATATGAACACACACTTCACTAAAGAAGATATTCAGGCAGCTAACAGATCCATGAGAAAATGCTCTCGATCATTAGCCATTAGAGAAATGCAAATGAAAACTACGATGAGATTCCATCTCACTCCAACAAGGCTGGCATTGATCCGAAAAACACAAAACAATAAATGTTGGAGAGGCTGCGGAGAGATTGGAACTCGTACACACTGCTGGTGAGTATGTAAAATGGGACAACCACTTTGGATATCTATCTGGCGTTTTCTTGGAAAGTTAGAAATAGAACTACCATACGATTCAGAAATCCCACTCCTCGGAATATACCCTAGAGAAATAAGAGCCTTCACACCAAGAGATATAGGCACACCCATGTTTATTGCAGCTCTGTCTACAATAGAAAAAGCTGGAAGCAACCTAGGTGTCCATCAACGGATGAATGGTTAAATAGGTTGTGGTCTATTCACACAATGGAATACTACGCATCGATAAAGAACAGTGAGGAATCTGTGAAACATTTCATAACACGGAGGAACCTGGAAGGCATTATGCTGAGTGAAATTAGACAGAAGCAAAAGGACAAATATTGTAGAAGACCACTAGTATAAGATCTTGAGAAATAGTATAAACTGAGAAGAACACATACTTTTGTGGTTACGAGGGAGCGAGGGAGAGGGTTTTTTACTGATTAATTAATAGATAAGAACTGCTTTAAGTGAAGGGAAGGACAATACTCAATAGATGGAAGATCAGCTCCACTGGACTGGACCCAAAGCAAAGAAGTTTCCGGGATAAAGTGAAAGCTTCAAAGGTCAGCGGAGGAAGGGCGGGGGTTTGGGTACCATGGTTTAAGGGGACTTCTATGTCAATTGGCAAAATCATTCTATTATGAAAACACTCTGCATCCCACTTTGAAATGTGGCGTCTGGGGTCTTAAATGCTAACAAGCGGCCGTCTAAGATGCATCAATTGGTCTCAACCCACCTGGAGCAAAGGAGAATGAAGAACACCAAGGTCACACGATAACTAAGAGCCCAAGAGACAGAAAGGGCCACAGGAACCAGAGACCTAGATCATCCTGAGACGAGAAGAACTAGTTGGTGCCCGGCCACAACCGAGGACTGCCCTGACAGGGAGCACAAGAGAGAACCCCTGAGGGAGCAGGAGATCAGTGGGATGCAGACCCCAAATTCTCACAAAAAGACCATACTGAATGGTCTGAAGGAGACTAGAGGACTCCGGCGGTCATGGGCCCCAAACCTTCTGTTGGCCCAGGACAGGAACCATTGCCGAAGACAACTCATCAGACATGAAAGGGACTGGACAGTGGGTAAGAGGCAGATGCTGAAGAAGACTGAGCTATTTCTATCAGGTGGACACTTGAGACTGTGTTGGCATCTCTCCGGTCTGGAGGGGGGATGGGAGGATAGAGAGAGTTGGAAGCTGGCAAAATTGTCAGGAAAGGAGAGACCGGAAGGGCTGACTCATTAGGGGGAGAGAAAGTGGGAGTACGGAGAAAGGTGTCTATAAACTTCTAGGTGACAGTCTGACTTGATTTGTAAACGTTCACTTGAAGCTCAATAAAAGTTAATAAAAAAAAAATTCTAGCCAATAGAATTCAACAACATATCAAAAATTGAATCCACCACGGCCAAGGGGGATTTATACCAGGTATGCAAGACTGGTTTAATAGTAGTAGAACCATTAACGTAATTCACCAAATTAATAAAACAAAAGACAAAAACCACGTGATCTTCTCAATTGATGCAGAAAAGGCATTTGACAAAGTCCAACACACATTCATAATCAAAACCCTCAGCAAAAGAGGAATAGAAGGAAAATTCCTCAACATAATAAAGGGCACCTATACAAAGCCAACAGCCAACATCGCTCTAAATGGAGAGAGCCGGAAAGCATTTCACTTGAGAACGGGAACCAGACAAGGATGCCCTTTATCAGCGCTCTTATTCAACACTGTGCTAGAGGTTCTTGCCAGAGCAATTAGGCTAGACAAAGGAAGAAAGGGCATCCGGATTGGCAAGGAGGAAGGAAAAATAGCTCTCTTTGTAGATGACATGATCTTCTACACAGAAAACCCTAAGGAATCCTCCAGAAAACTACTGAAACTAATAGAAGAGTTCAGCAGAGTCTCAGGTTATAAAATAAACATACAAAAATCACTTGGATTCCTCTACACCAACAAAAACAACATCGAAGAGGAAATCCCCAAATCAACACCTTTCACAGTAGCTCCCAAGAAGAGAAAATACTTAGGAATAAATCTTACCAAAGATGTAAAAGACCTATACAAAGAAAGCTACAAAGTACTAGTGCAAGAAACGAAAAAGGACCTACTTCTGTGGAAAAACATACCTTGCTCATGGATAGGAAGACTTAACATAGTAAAACTGTCTCTTCTACCAAAAGCCATCTGTACATACAATGCACTTCCGATCCAAATTCCAATGATATTTTTTAATGTGATGGAGAAACAAATCACCAACTTTATATGGAAGGGAAAGAAGCCTCGGATAAGTAAAGCATTACTGCAAAAGAAGAAGAAAGTGGGAGGCCTCACTCTACCTGCTTTCAGAACCTATTATACAGCCACAGTAGTCCAAACAGCCTGCTACTGGTACAACAACAGGCACATGGACCAATGGAACACAATTGAGAACCCACATATAAATCCATCCACACACGAGCAGCTGATATGTGACAAAGGCCCAGTGTCATTTGATTGGGGAAAAGACAGTCTTTTGAACAAACGCTGCTGACATAACTGGATATCCATTTGCAGAAAAATGAAAGAGAACCCATACCTCACACCCTGTACAAAAACTAACTCCAAGTGGATCAAAGACCTAAACATAAAGACTAGAACGATAAAGATCATGGAAGAAAAAAGAGAGACAACCTTAGGAGCCCTAATTCAAAGCAGAAACAGAATACAAAATATTACCAAAAAGGAGGAAAAGACACCAGATGAGTGGGAGCTCCTGAAAATCAAACATCTATGCTCATCTAAAGACTTCACCAAAAGAGTAAAAGGACCACCTACAGATTGGGAAAGAAAGTTCAGTTATGACATCTCCGACCAGCGCCTGATCTCTAAAATCTATATGATTCTCTTAAAACTCAACCACAAAAAGACAAACAACCCAATCAAGAAGTGCGCCAAGGATATGAACACACACTTCACTAAAGAAGATATTCAGGCAGCTAACAGATCCATGAGAAAATGCTCTCGATCATTAGCCATTAGAGAAATGCAAATGAAAACTACGATGAGATTCCATCTCACTCCAACAAGGCTGGCATTGATCCAAAAAACACAAAACAATAAATGTTGGAGAGGCTGCGGAGAGATTGGAACTCGTATACACTGCTGGTGAGTATGTAAAATGGGACAACCACTTTGGATATCTATCTGGCGTTTTCTTGGAAAGTTAGAAATAGAACTACCATACGATTCAGAAATCCCACTCCTCGGAATATACCCTAGAGAAATAAGAGCCTTCACACCAAGAGATATAGGCACACCCATGTTTATTGCAGCTCTGTCTACAATAGAAAAAGCTGGAAGCAACCTAGGTGTCCATCAACGGATGAATGGTTAAATAGGTTGTGGTCTATTCACACAGTGGAATACTACGCATCGATAAAGAACAGTGAGGAATCTGTGAAACATTTCATAACACGGAGGAACCTGGAAGGCATTATGCTGAGTGAAATTAGACAGAAGCAAAAGGACAAATATTGTAGAAGACCACTAGTATAAGATCTTGAGAAATAGTATAAACTGAGAAGAACACATACTTTTGTGGTTACGAGGGAGCGAGGGAGAGGGTTTTTTACTGATTAATTAATAGATAAGAACTGCTTTAGCTGAAGGGAAGGACAATACTCAATAGATGGAAGATCAGCTCCACTGGACTGGACCCAAAGCAAAGAAGTTTCCGGGATAAAGTGAAAGCTTCAAAGGTCAGCGGAGGAAGGGCGGGGGTTTGGGGACCATGGTTTAAGGGGACTTCTAAGTCAATTGGCAAAATAATTCTATTATGAAAACACTCTGCATCCCACTTTGAAATGTGGCGTCTGGGGTCTTAAATGCTAACAAGCGGCCATCTAAGATGCATCAATTGGTCTCAACCCACCTGGAGCAAAGGAGAATGAAGAACACCAAGGTCACACGATAACTAAGAGCCCAAGAGACAGAAAGGGCCACAGGAACCAGAGACCTAGATCATCCTGAGACGAGAAGAACTAGTTGGTGCCCGGCCACAACCGAGGACTGCCCTGACAGGGAGCACAAGAGACAACCCCTAAGGGAGCAGGAGATCAGTGGGATGCAGACCCCAAATTCTCACAAAAAGACCATACTGAATGGTCTGAAGGAGACTAGAGGACTCCGCCGGTCATGGGCCCCAAACCTTCTGTTGGCCCAGGACAGGAACCATTGCCGAAGACAACTCATCAGACATGAAAGGGACTGGACAGTGGGTAAGAGGCAGATGCTGATGAAGACTGAGCTATTTCTATCAGGTGGACACTTGAGACTGTGTTGGCATCTCTCCGGTCTGGAGGGGGGATGGGAGGATAGAGAGAGTTGGAAGCTGGCAAAATTGTCAGGAAAGGAGAGACCGGAAGGGCTGACTCATTAGGGGGAGAGCAAGTGGGAGTACGGAGTCAGGTGTCTATAAACTTATAGGTGACAGTCTGACTTGATTTGTAAACGTTCACTTGAAGCTCAATAAAAGTTAATAAAAAAAAATTCTAGCCAATAGAATTCAACAACATATCAAAAATTGAATCCACCACGGCCAAGGGGGATTTATACCAGGTATGCAAGACTGGTTTAATAGTAGTAGAACCATTAACGTAATTCACCAAATTAATAAAACAAAAGACAAAAACCACGTGATCTTCTCAATTGATGCAGAAAGGGCATTTGACAAAGTCCAACACACATTCATAATCAAAACCCTCAGCAAAACAGGAATAGAAGGAAAATTCCTCAACATAATAAAGGGCACCTATACAAAGCCAACAGCCAACATCGCTCTAAATGGAGAGAGCCGGAAAGCATTTCACTTGAGAACGGGAACCAGACAAGGATGCCCTTTATCAGCGCTCTTATTCAACACTGTGCTAGAGGTCCTAGCCAGAGCAATTAGGCTAGACAAAGAAAGAAAGGGCATCCGGATTGGCAAGGAGGAAGGAAAAATAGCTCTCTTTGTAGATGACATGATCTTCTACACAGAAAACCCTAAGGAATCCTCCAGAAAACTACTGAAACTAATAGAAGAGTTCAGCAGAGTCTCAGGTTATAAAATAAACATACAAAAATCACTTGGATTCCTCTACACCAACAAAAACAACATCGAAGAGGAAATCCCCAAATCAACACCTTTCACAGTAGCTCCCAAGAAGAGAAAATACTTAGGAATAAATCTTACCAAAGATGTAAAAGACCTATACAAAGAAAGCTACAAAGTACTAGTGCAAGAAACGAAAAAGGACCTACTTCAGTGGAAAAACATACCTTGCTCATGGATAGGAAGACTTAACATAGTAAAAATGTCTCTTCTACCAAAAGCCATCTGTACATACAATGCACTTCCGATCCAAATTCCAATGATATTTTTTAATGTGATGGAGAAACAAATCACCAACTTTATATGGAAGGGAAAGAAGCCTCGGATAAGTAAAGCATTACTGCAAAAGAAGAAGAAAGTGGGAGGCCTCACTCTACCTGCTTTCAGAACCTATTATACAGCCACAGTAGTCCAAAAGCCTGCTACTGGTACAACAACATGCACATGGACCAATGGAACACAATTGAGAACCCACATATAAATCCATCCACACAGGAGCAGCTGATATGTGACAAAGGCCCAGTGTCATTTGATTGGGGAAAAGACAGTCTTTTTAACAAACGCTGCTGACATAACTGGATATCCATTTGCAGAAAAATGAAAGAGAACCCATACCTCACACCCTGTACAAAAACTAACTCCAAGTGGATCAAAGACCTAAACATAAAGACTAGAACGATAAAGATCATGGAAGAAAAAAGAGAGACAACCTTAGGAGCCCTAATTCAAAGCAGAAACAGAATACAAAATATTACCAAAAAGGAGGAAAAGACACCAGATGAGTGGGAGCTCCTAAAAATCAAACATCTATGCTCATCTAAAGACTTCACCAAAAGAGTAAAAGGACCACCTACAGATTGGGAAAGAAAGTTCAGTTATGACATCTCCGACCAGCGCCTGATCTCTAAAATCTATATGATTCTCTTAAAACTCAACCACAAAAAGACAAACAACCCAATCAAGAAGTGCGCCAAGGATATGAACACACACTTCACTAAAGAAGATATTCAGGCAGCTAACAGATCCATGAGAAAATGCTCTCGATCATTAGCCATTAGAGAAATGCAAATGAAAACTACGATGAGATTCCATCTCACTCCAACAAGGCTGGCATTGATCCAAAAAACACAAAACAATAAATGTTGGAGAGGCTGCGGAGAGATTGGAACTCGTATACACTGCTGGTGAGTATGTAAAATGGTACAACCACTTTGGATATCTATCTGGCGTTTTCTTGGAAAGTTAGAAATAGAACTACCATACGATTCAGAAATCCCACTCCTCGGAATATACCCTAGAGAAATAAGAGCCTTCACACCAAGAGATATAGGCACACCCATGTTTATTGCAGCTCTGTCTACAATAGAAAAAGCTGGAAGCATCCTAGGTGTCCATCAACGGATGAATGGTTAAATAGGTTGTGGTCTATTCACACAGTGGAATACTACGCATCGATAAAGAACAGTGAGGAATCTGTGAAACATTTCATAACACGGAGGAACCTGGAAGGCATTATGCTGAGTGAAATTAGACAGAAGCAAAAGGACAAATATTGTATAAGACCACTAGTATAAGATCTTGAGAAATAGTATAAACTGAGAAGAACACATACTTTTGTGGTTACGAGGGAGCGAGGGAGAGGGTTTTTTACTGATTAATTAATAGATAAGAACTGCTTTAGGTGAAGGGAAGGACAATACTCAATAGATGGAAGATCAGCTCCACTGGACTGGAGCCAAAGCAAAGAAGTTTCCGGGATAAAATGAAAGCTTCAAAGGTCAGCGGAGGAAGGGCGGGGGTTTGGGGACCATGGTTTAAGGGGACTTCTAAGTCAATTGGCAAAATAATTCTATTATGAAAACACTCTGCATCCCACTTTGAAATGTGGCGTCTGGGGTCTTAAATGCTAACAAGCGGCCATCTAAGATGCATCAATTGGTCTCAACCCACCTGGAGCAAAGGAGAATGAAGAACACCAAGGTCACACGATAACTAAGGGCCCAAGAGACAGAAAGGGCCACAGAAACCAGAGACCTAGATCATCCTGAGACGAGAAGAACTAGTTGGTGCCCGGCCACAACCGAGGACTGCCCTGACAGGGAGCACAAGAGACAACCCCTGAGGGAGCAGGAGATCAGTGGGATGCAGACCCCAAATTCTCACAAAAAGACCATACTGAATGGTCTGAAGGAGACTAGAGGACTCCGGCGGTCATGGGCCCCAAACCTTCTGTTGGCCCAGGACAGGAACCATTGCCGAAGACAACTCATCAGACATGAAAGGGACTGGACAGTGGGTAAGAGGCAGATGCTGATGAAGACTGAGCTATTTCTATCAGGTGGACACTTGAGACTGTGTTGGCATCTCTCCGGTCTGGAGGGGGGATGGGAGGATAGAGAGAGTTGGAAGCTGGCAAAATTGTCAGGAAAGGAGAGACCGGAAGGGCTGCCTCATTAGGGGGAGAGCAAGTGGGAGTACGGAGTAAGGTGTCTATAAACTTCTAGGTGACAGTCTGACTTGATTTGTAAACGTTCACTTGAAGCTCAATAAAAGTTAATAAAAAAAAATTCTAGCCAATAGAATTCAACAACATATCAAAAATTGAATCCACCATGGCCAAGGGGGATTTATACCAGGTATGCAAGACTGGTTTAATAGTAGTAGAACCATTAACGTAATTCACCAAATTACTAAAACAAAAGACAAAAACCACGTGATCTTCTCAATTGATGCAGAAAAGGCATTTGACAAAGTCCAACACACATTCATAATCAAAACCCTCAGCAAAAGAGGAATAGAAGGAAAATTCCTCAACATAATAAAGGGCACCTATACAAAGCCAACAGCCAACATCGCTCTAAATGGAGAGAGCCGGAAAGCATTTCACTTGAGAACGGGAACCAGACAAGGATGCCCTTTATCAGCGCTCTTATTCAACACTGTGCTAGAGGTCCTAGCCAGAGCAATTAGGCTAGACAAAGAAAGAAAGGGCATCCGGATTGGCAAGGAGGAAGGAAAAATAGCTCTCTTTGTAGATGACATGATCTTCTACACAGAAAACCCTAAGGAATCCTCCAGAAAACTACTGAAACTAATAGAAGAGTTCAGCAGAGTCTCAGGTTATAAAATAAACATACAAAAATCACTTGGATTCCTCTACACCAACAAAAACAACATCGAAGAGGAAATCCCCAAATCAACACCTTTCACAGTAGCTCCCAAGAAGAGAAAATACTTAGGAATAAATCTTACCAAAGATGTAAAAGACCTATACAAAGAAAGCTACAAAGTACTAGTGCAAGAAACGAAAAAGGACCTACTTCAGTGGAAAAACTTACCTTGCTCATGGATAGGAAGACTTAACATAGTAAAAATGTCTCTTCTACCAAAAGCCATCTGTACATACAATGCACTTCCGATCCAAATTCCAATGATATTTTTTAATGTGATGGAGAAACAAATCACCAACTTTATATGGAAGGGAAAGAAGCCTCGGATAAGTAAAGCATTACTGCAAAAGAAGAAGAAAGTGGGAGGCCTCACTCTACCTGCTTTCAGAACCTATTATACAGCCACAGTAGTCCAAACAGCCTGCTACTGGTACAACAACAGGCACATGGACCAATGGAACACAATTGAGAACCCACATATAAATCCATCCACACACGAGCAGCTGATATGTGACAAAGGCCCAGTGTCATTTGATTGGGGAAAAGACAGTCTTTTTAACAAACGCTGCTGACATAACTGGATATCCATTTGCAGAAAAATGAAAGAGAACCCATACCTCACACCCTGTACAAAAACTAACTCCAAGTGGATCAAAGACCTAAACATAAAGACTAGAACGATAAAGATCATGGAAGAAAAAAGAGAGACAACCTTAGGAGCCCTAATTCAAAGCAGAAACAGAATACAAAATATTACCAAAAAGGAGGAAAAGACACCAGATGAGTGGGAGCTCCTAAAAATCAAACATCTATGCTCATCTAAAGACTTCACCAAAAGAGTAAAAGGACCACCTACAGATTGGGAAAGAAAGTTCAGTTATGACATCTCCGACCAGCGCCTGATCTCTAAAATCTATATGATTCTCTTAAAACTCAACCACAAAAAGACAAACAACCCAATCAAGAAGTGCGCCAAGGATATGAACACACACTTCACTAAAGAAGATATTCAGGCAGCTAACAGATCCATGAGAAAATGCTCTCGATCATTAGCCATTAGAGAAATGCAAATGAAAACTACGATGAGATTCCATCTCACTCCAACAAGGCTGGCATTGATCCAAAAAACACAAAACAATAAATGTTGGAGAGGCTGCGGAGAGATTGGAACTCGTATACACTGCTGGTGAGTATGTAAAATGGGACAACCACTTTGGATATCTATCTGGCGTTTTCTTGGAAAGTTAGAAATAGAACTACCATACGATTCAGAAATCCCACTCCTCGGAATATACCCTAGAGAAATAAGAGCCTTCACACCAAGAGATATAGGCACACCCATGTTTATTGCAGCTCTGTCTACAATAGAAAAAGCTGGAAGCAACCTAGGTGTCCATCAACGGATGAATGGTTAAATAGGTTGTGGTCTATTCACACAGTGGAATACTACGCATCGATAAAGAACAGTGAGGAATCTGTGAAACATTTCATAACACGGAGGAACCTGGAAGGCATTATGCTGAGTGAAATTAGACAGAAGCAAAAGGACAAATATTGTAGAAGACCACTAGTATAAGATCTTGAGAAATAGTATAAACTGAGAAGAACACATACTTTTGTGGTTACGAGGGAGCGAGGGAGAGGGTTTTTTACTGATTAATTAATAGATAAGAACTGCTTTAGCTGAAGGGAAGGACAATACTCAATAGATGGAAGATCAGCTCCACTGGACTGGAGCCAAAGCAAAGAAGTTTCCGGGATAAAATGAAAGCTTCAAAGGTCAGCGGAGGAAGGGCGGGGGTTTGGGGACCATGGTTTAAGGGGACTTCTAAGTCAATTGGCAAAATAATTCTATTATGAAAACACTCTGCATCCCACTTTGAAATGTGACGTCTGGGGTCTTAAATGCTAACAAGCGGCCGTCTAAGATGCATCAATTGGTCTCAACCCACCTGGAGCAAAGGAGAATGAAGAACACCAAGGTCACACGATAACTAAGAGCCCAAGAGACAGAAAGGGCCACAGAAACCAGAGACCTAGATCATCCTGAGACGAGAAGAACTAGTTGGTGCCCGGCCACAACCGAGGACTGCCCTGACAGGGAGCACAAGAGAGAACCCCTGAGGGAGCAGGAGATCAGTGGGATGCAGACCCCAAATTCTCACAAAAAGACCATACTGAATGGTCTGAAGGAGACTAGAGGACTCCGGCGGTCATGGGCCCCAAACCTTCAGTTGGCCCAGGACAGGAACCATTGCCGAAGACAACTCATCAGACATGAAAGGGACTGGACAGTGGGTAAGAGGCAGATGCTGATGAAGACTGAGCTATTTCTATCAGGTGGACACTTGAGACTGTGTTGGCATCTCTCCGGTCTGGAGGGGGGATGGGAGGATAGAGAGAGTTGGAAGCTGGCAAAATTGTCAGGAAAGGAGAGACCGGAAGGGCTGACTCATTAGGGGGAGAGCAAGTGGGAGTATGGAGTCAGGTGTCTATAAGCTTCTAGGTGAGAGTCTGACTTCATTTGTAAACGTTCACTTGAAGCTCAACAAAAGTTAATAAAAAAAAATTCTAGCCAATAGAATTCAACAACATATCAAAAATTGAATCCACCACGGCCAAGGGGGATTTATACCAGGTATGCAAGACTGGTTTAATAGTAGTAGAACCATTAACGTAATTCACCAAATTATTAAAACAAAAGACAAAAACCACGTGATCTTCTCAATTGATGCAGAAAAGGCATTTGACAAAGTCCAACACACATTCATAATCAAAACCCTCAGCAAAAGAGGAATAGAGGGAAAATTCCTCAACATAATAAAGGGCACCTATACAAAGCCAACAGCCAACATCGCTCTAAATGGAGAGAGCCGGAAAGCATTTCACTTGAGAACGGGAACCAGACAAGGATGCCCTTTATCAGCGCTCTTATTCAACACTGTGCTAGAGGTCCTAGCCAGAGCAATTAGGCTAGACAAAGAAAGAAAGGGCATCCGGATTGGCAAGGAGGAAGGAAAAATAGCTCTCTTTGTAGATGACATGATCTTCTACACAGAAAACCCTAAGGAATCCTCCAGAAAACTACTGAAACTAATAGAAGAGTTCAGCAGAGTCTCAGGTTATAAAATAAACATACAAAAATCACTTGGATTCCTCTACACCAACAAAAACAACATCGAAGAGGAAATCCCCAAATCAACACCTTTCACAGTAGCTCCCAAGAAGAGAAAATACTTAGGAATAAATCTTACCAAAGATGTAAAAGACCTATACAAAGAAAGCTACAAAGTACTAGTGCAAGAAACGAAAAAGGACCTACTTCAGTGGAAAAACTTACCTTGCTCATGGATAGGAAGACTTAACATAGTAAAACTGTCTCTTCTACCAAAAGCCATCTGTACATACAATGCACTTCCGATCCAAATTCCAATGATATTTTTTAATGTGATGGAGAAACAAATCACCAACTTTATATGGAAGGGAAAGAAGCCTCGGATAAGTAAAGCATTACTGCAAAAGAAGAAGAAAGTGGGAGGCCTCACTCTACCTGCTTTCAGAACCTATTATACAGCCACAGTAGTCCAAACAGCCTGCTACTGGTACAACAACAGGCACATGGACCAATGGAACACAATTGAGAACCCACATATAAATCCATCCACACACGAGCAGCTGATATGTGACAAAGGCCCAGTGTCATTTGATTGGGGAAAAGACAGTCTTTTTAACAAACGCTGCTGACATAACTGGATATCCATTTGCAGAAAAATGAAAGAGAACCCATACCTCACACCCTGTACAAAAACTAACTCCAAGTGGATCAAAGACCTAAACATAAAGACTAGAACGATAAAGATCATGGAAGAAAAAAGAGAGACAACCTTAGGAGCCCTAATTCAAAGCAGAAACAGAATACAAAATATTACCAAAAAGGAGGAAAAGACACCAGATGAGTGGGAGCTCCTAAAAATCAAACATCTATGCTCATCTAAAGACTTCACCAAAAGAGTAAAAGGACCACCTACAGATTGGGAAAGAAAGTTCAGTTATGACATCTCCGACCAGCGCCTGATCTCTAAAATCTATATGATTCTCTTAAAACTCAACCACAAAAAGACAAACAACCCAATCAAGAAGTGCGCCAAGGATATGAACACACACTTCACTAAAGAAGATATTCAGGCAGCTAACAGATCCATGAGAAAATGCTCTCGATCATTAGCCATTAGAGAAATGCAAATGAAAACTACGATGAGATTCCATCTCACTCCAACAAGGCTGGCATTGATCCAAAAAACACAAAACAATAAATGTTGGAGAGGCTGCGGAGAGATTGGAACTCGTATACACTGCTGGTGAGTATGTAAAATGGGACAACCACTTTGGATATCTATCTGGCGTTTTCTTGGAAAGTTAGAAATAGAACTACCATACGATTCAGAAATCCCACTCCTCGGAATATACCCTAGAGAAATAAGAGCCTTCACACCAAGAGATATAGGCACACCCATGTTTATTGCAGCTCTGTCTACAATAGAAAAAGCTGGAAGCAACCTAGGTGTCCATCAACGGATGAATGGTTAAATAGGTTGTGGTCTATTCACACAGTGGAATACTACGCATCGATAAAGAACAGTGAGGAATCTGTGAAACATTTCATAACACGGAGGAACCTGGAAGGCATTATGCTGAGTGAAATTAGACAGAAGCAAAAGGACAAATATTGTAGAAGACCACTAGTATAAGATCTTGAGAAATAGTATAAACTGAGAAGAACACATACTTTTGTGGTTACGAGGGAGCGAGGGAGAGGGTTTTTTACTGATTAATTAATAGATAAGAACTGCTTTAGCTGAAGGGAAGGACAATACTCAATAGATGGAAGATCAGCTCCACTGGACTGGAGCCAAAGCAAAGAAGTTTCCGGGATAAAATGAAAGCTTCAAAGGTCAGCGGAGGAAGGGCGGGGGTTTGGGGACCATGGTTTAAGGGGACTTCTAAGTCAATTGGCAAAATAATTCTATTATGAAAACACTCTGCATCCCACTTTGAAATGTGACGTCTGGGGTCTTAAATGCTAACAAGCGGCCGTCTAAGATGCATCAATTGGTCTCAACCCACCTGGAGCAAAGGAGAATGAAGAACACCAAGGTCACACGATAACTAAGAGCCCAAGAGACAGAAAGGGCCACAGAAACCAGAGACCTAGATCATCCTGAGACGAGAAGAACTAGTTGGTGCCCGGCCACAACCGAGGACTGCCCTGACAGGGAGCACAAGAGAGAACCCCTGAGGGAGCAGGAGATCAGTGGGATGCAGACCCCAAATTCTCACAAAAAGACCATACTGAATGGTCTGAAGGAGACTAGAGGACTCCGGCGGTCATGGGCCCCAAACCTTCAGTTGGCCCAGGACAGGAACCATTGCCGAAGACAACTCATCAGACATGAAAGGGACTGGACAGTGGGTAAGAGGCAGATGCTGATGAAGACTGAGCTATTTCTATCAGGTGGACACTTGAGACTGTGTTGGCATCTCTCCGGTCTGGAGGGGGGATGGGAGGATAGAGAGAGTTGGAAGCTGGCAAAATTGTCAGGAAAGGAGAGACCGGAAGGGCTGACTCATTAGGGGGAGAGCAAGTGGGAGTATGGAGTCAGGTGTCTATAAGCTTCTAGGTGAGAGTCTGACTTCATTTGTAAACGTTCACTTGAAGCTCAACAAAAGTTAATAAAAAAAAATTCTAGCCAATAGAATTCAACAACATATCAAAAATTGAATCCACCACGGCCAAGGGGGATTTATACCAGGTATGCAAGACTGGTTTAATAGTAGTAGAACCATTAACGTAATTCACCAAATTATTAAAACAAAAGACAAAAACCACGTGATCTTCTCAATTGATGCAGAAAAGGCATTTGACAAAGTCCAACACACATTCATAATCAAAACCCTCAGCAAAAGAGGAATAGAGGGAAAATTCCTCAACATAATAAAGGGCACCTATACAAAGCCAACAGCCAACATCGCTCTAAATGGAGAGAGCCGGAAAGCATTTCACTTGAGAACGGGAACCAGACAAGGATGCCCTTTATCAGCGCTCTTATTCAACACTGTGCTAGAGGTCCTAGCCAGAGCAATTAGGCTAGACAAAGAAAGAAAGGGCATCCGGATTGGCAAGGAGGAAGGAAAAATAGCTCTCTTTGTAGATGACATGATCTTCTACACAGAAAACCCTAAGGAATCCTCCAGAAAACTACTGAAACTAATAGAAGAGTTCAGCAGAGTCTCAGGTTATAAAATAAACATACAAAAATCACTTGGATTCCTCTACACCAACAAAAACAACATCGAAGAGGAAATCCCCAAATCAACACCTTTCACAGTAGCTCCCAAGAAGAGAAAATACTTAGGAATAAATCTTACCAAAGATGTAAAAGACCTATACAAAGAAAGCTACAAAGTACTAGTGCAAGAAACGAAAAAGGACCTACTTCAGTGGAAAAACTTACCTTGCTCATGGATAGGAAGACTTAACATAGTAAAACTGTCTCTTCTACCAAAAGCCATCTGTACATACAATGCACTTCCGATCCAAATTCCAATGATATTTTTTAATGTGATGGAGAAACAAATCACCAACTTTATATGGAAGGGAAAGAAGCCTCGGATAAGTAAAGCATTACTGCAAAAGAAGAAGAAAGTGGGAGGCCTCACTCTACCTGCTTTCAGAACCTATTATACAGCCACAGTAGTCCAAACAGCCTGCTACTGGTACAACAACAGGCACATGGACCAATGGAACACAATTGAGAACCCACATATAAATCCATCCACACACGAGCAGCTGATATGTGACAAAGGCCCAGTGTCATTTGATTGGGGAAAAGACAGTCTTTTTAACAAACGCTGCTGACATAACTGGATATCCATTTGCAGAAAAATGAAAGAGAACCCATACCTCACACCCTGTACAAAAACTAACTCCAAGTGGATCAAAGACCTAAACATAAAGACTAGAACGATAAAGATCATGGAAGAAAAAAGAGAGACAACCTTAGGAGCCCTAATTCAAAGCAGAAACAGAATACAAAATATTACCAAAAAGGAGGAAAAGACACCAGATGAGTGGGAGCTCCTAAAAATCAAACATCTATGCTCATCTAAAGACTTCACCAAAAGAGTAAAAGGACCACCTACAGATTGGGAAAGAAAGTTCAGTTATGACATCTCCGACCAGCGCCTGATCTCTAAAATCTATATGATTCTCTTAAAACTCAACCACAAAAAGACAAACAACCCAATCAAGAAGTGCGCCAAGGATATGAACACACACTTCACTAAAGAAGATATTCAGGCAGCTAACAGATCCATGAGAAAATGCTCTCGATCATTAGCCATTAGAGAAATGCAAATGAAAACTACGATGAGATTCCATCTCACTCCAACAAGGCTGGCATTGATCCAAAAAACACAAAACAATAAATGTTGGAGAGGCTGCGGAGAGATTGGAACTCGTACACACTGCTGGTGAGTATGTAAAATGGGACAACCACTTTGGATATCTATCTGGCGTTTTCTTGGAAAGTTAGAAATAGAACTACCATACGATTCAGAAATCCCACTCCTCGGAATATACCCTAGAGAAATAAGAGCCTTCACACCAAGAGATATAGGCACACCCATGTTTATTGCAGCTCTGTCTACAATAGAAAAAGCTGGAAGCAACCTAGGTGTCCATCAACGGATGAATGGTTAAATAGGTTGTGGTCTATTCACACAGTGGAATACTACGCATCGATAAAGAACAGTGAGGAATCTGTGAAACATTTCATAACACGGAGGAACCTGGAAGGCATTATGCTGAGTGAAATTAGACAGAAGCAAAAGGACAAATATTGTAGAAGACCACTAGTATAAGATCTTGAGAAATAGTATAAACTGAGAAGAACACATACTTTTGTGGTTACGAGGGAGCGAGGGAGAGGGTTTTTTACTGATTAATTAATAGATAAGAACTGCTTTAGGTGAAGGGAAGGACAATACTCAATAGATGGAAGATCAGCTCCACTGGACTGGAGCCAAAGCAAAGAAGTTTCCGGGATAAAATGAAAGCTTCAAAGGTCAGCGGAGGAAGGGCGGGGGTTTGGGGACCATGGTTTAAGGGGACTTCTAAGTCAATTGGCAAAATAATTCTATTATGAAAACACTCTGCATCCCACTTTGAAATGTGGCGTCTGGGGTTTTAAATGCTAACAAGCGGCCATCTAAGATGCATCAACTGGTCTCAACCCACCTGGAGCAAAGGAGAATGAAGAACACCAAGGTCACACGATAACTAAGAGCCCAAGAGACAGAAAGGGCCACAGGAACCAGAGACCTAGATCATCCTGAGACGAGAAGAACTAGTTGGTGCCCGGCCACAACCGAGGACTGCCCTGACAGGGAGCACAAGAGACAACCCCTGAGGGAGCAGGAGATCAGTGGGATGCAGACCCCAAATTCTCACAAAAAGACCATACTGAATGGTCTGAAGGAGACTAGAGGACTCCGGCGGTCATGGGCCCCAAACCTTCTGTTGGCCCAGGACAGGAACCATTGCCGAAGACAACTCATCAGACATGAAAGGGACTGGACAGTGGGTAAGAGGCAGATGCTGATGAAGACTGAGCTATTTCTATCAGGTGGACACTTGAGACTGTGTTGGCATCTCTCCGGTCTGGAGGGGGGATGGGAGGATAGAGAGAGTTGGAAGCTGGCAAAATTGTCAGGAAAGGAGAGACCGGAAGGGCTGACTCATTAGGGGGAGAGCAAGTGGGAGTACGTAGTAAGGTGTCTATAAACTTATAGGTGACAGTCTGACTTGATTTGTAAACGTTCACTTGAAGCTCAACAAAAGTTAATAAAAAAAATTCTAGCCAATAGAATTCAACAACATATCAAAAATTGAATCCACCACGGCCAAGGGGGATTTATACCAGGTATGCAAGACTGGTTTCATAGTAGTAGAACCATTAACGTAATTCACCAAATTATTAAAACAAAAGACAAAAACCACGTGATCTTCTCAATTGATGCAGAAAAGGCATTTGACAAAGTCCAACACACATTCATAATCAAAACCCTCAGCAAAACAGGAATAGAGGGAAAATTCCTCAACATAATAAAGGGCACCTATACAAAGCCAACAGCCAACATCGCTCTAAATGGAGAGAGCCGGAAAGCATTTCACTTGAGAACGGGAACCAGACAAGGATGCCCTTTATCAGCGCTCTTATTCAACACTGTGCTAGAGGTCCTAGCCAGAGCAATTAGGCTAGACAAAGAAAGAAAGGGCATCCGGATTGGCAAGGAGGAAGGAAAAATAGCTCTCTTTGTAGATGACATGATCTTCTACACAGAAAACCCTAAGGAATCCTCCAGAAAACTACTGAAACTAATAGAAGAGTTCAGCAGAGTCTCAGGTTATAAAATAAACATACAAAAATCACTTGGATTCCTCTACACCAACAAAAACAACATCGAAGAGGAAATCCCCAAATCAACACCTTTCACAGTAGCTCCCAAGAAGAGAAAATACTTAGGAATAAATCTTACCAAAGATGTAAAAGACCTATACAAAGAAAGCTACAAAGTACTAGTGCAAGAAACGAAAAAGGACCTACTTCAGTGGAAAAACTTACCTTGCTCATGGATAGGAAGACTTAACATAGTAAAACTGTCTCTTCTACCAAAAGCCATCTGTACATACAATGCACTTCCGATCCAAATTCCAATGATATTTTTTAATGTGATGGAGAAACAAATCACCAACTTTATATGGAAGGGAAAGAAGCCTCGGATAAGTAAAGCATTACTGCAAAAGAAGAAGAAAGTGGGAGGCCTCACTCTACCTGCTTTCAGAACCTATTATACAGCCACAGTAGTCCAAACAGCCTGCTACTGGTACAACAACAGGCACATGGACCAATGGAACACAATTGAGAACCCACATATAAATCCATCCACACACGAGCAGCTGATATGTGACAAAGGCCCAGTGTCATTTGATTGGGGAAAAGACAGTCTTTTTAACAAACGCTGCTGACATAACTGGATATCCATTTGCAGAAAAATGAAAGAGAACCCATACCTCACACCCTGTACAAAAACTAACTCCAAGTGGATCAAAGACCTAAACATAAAGACTAGAACGATAAAGATCATGGAAGAAAAAAGAGAGACAACCTTAGGAGCCCTAATTCAAAGCAGAAACAGAATACAAAATATTACCAAAAAGGAGGAAAAGACACCAGATGAGTGGGAGCTCCTAAAAATCAAACATCTATGCTCATCTAAAGACTTCACCAAAAGAGTAAAAGGACCACCTACAGATTGGGAAAGAAAGTTCAGTTATGACATCTCCGACCAGCGCCTGATCTCTAAAATCTATATGATTCTCTTAAAACTCAACCACAAAAAGACAAACAACCCAATCAAGAAGTGCGCCAAGGATATGAACACACACTTCACTAAAGAAGATATTCAGGCAGCTAACAGATCCATGAGAAAATGCTCTCGATCATTAGCCATTAGAGAAATGCAAATGAAAACTACGATGAGATTCCATCTCACTCCAACAAGGCTGGCATTGATCCAAAAAACACAAAACAATAAATGTTGGAGAGGCTGCGGAGAGATTGGAACTCGTACACACTGCTGGTGAGTATGTAAAATGGGACAACCACTTTGGATATCTATCTGGCGTTTTCTTGGAAAGTTAGAAATAGAACTACCATACGATTCAGAAATCCCACTCCTCGGAATATACCCTAGAGAAATAAGAGCCTTCACACCAAGAGATATAGGCACACCCATGTTTATTGCAGCTCTGTCTACAATAGAAAAAGCTGGAAGCAACCTAGGTGTCCATCAACGGATGAATGGTTAAATAGGTTGTGGTCTATTCACACAGTGGAATACTACGCATCGATAAAGAACAGTGAGGAATCTGTGAAACATTTCATAACACGGAGGAACCTGGAAGGCATTATGCTGAGTGAAATTAGACAGAAGCAAAAGGACAAATATTGTAGAAGACCACTAGTATAAGATCTTGAGAAATAGTATAAACTGAGAAGAACACATACTTTTGTGGTTACGAGGGAGCGAGGGAGAGGGTTTTTTACTGATTAATTAATAGATAAGAACTGCTTTAGGTGAAGGGAAGGACAATACTCAATAGATGGAAGATCAGCTCCACTGGACTGGAGCCAAAGCAAAGAAGTTTCCGGGATAAAATGAAAGCTTCAAAGGTCAGCGGAGGAAGGGCGGGGGTTTGGGGACCATGGTTTAAGGGGACTTCTAAGTCAATTGGCAAAATAATTCTATTATGAAAACACTCTGCATCCCACTTTGAAATGTGGCGTCTGGGGTTTTAAATGCTAACAAGCGGCCATCTAAGATGCATCAACTGGTCTCAACCCACCTGGAGCAAAGGAGAATGAAGAACACCAAGGTCACACGATAACTAAGAGCCCAAGAGACAGAAAGGGCCACAGGAACCAGAGACCTAGATCATCCTGAGACGAGAAGAACTAGTTGGTGCCCGGCCACAACCGAGGACTGCCCTGACAGGGAGCACAAGAGACAACCCCTGAGGGAGCAGGAGATCAGTGGGATGCAGACCCCAAATTCTCACAAAAAGACCATACTGAATGGTCTGAAGGAGACTAGAGGACTCCGGCGGTCATGGGCCCCAAACCTTCTGTTGGCCCAGGACAGGAACCATTGCCGAAGACAACTCATCAGACATGAAAGGGACTGGACAGTGGGTAAGAGGCAGATGCTGATGAAGACTGAGCTATTTCTATCAGGTG
This sequence comes from Loxodonta africana, assembly GCF_030014295.1. Taxonomy (NCBI): domain Eukaryota; kingdom Metazoa; phylum Chordata; class Mammalia; order Proboscidea; family Elephantidae; genus Loxodonta; species Loxodonta africana. The sequence continues at coordinate 70,220 of NW_026974853.1, read as the reverse complement.
GACACTTGAGACTGTGTTGGCATCTCTCCGGTCTGGAGGGGGGATGGGAGGATAGAGAGAGTTGGAAGCTGGCAAAATTGTCAGGAAAGGAGAGACCGGAAGGGCTGACTCATTAGGGGGAGAGCAAGTGGGAGTACGTAGTAAGGTGTCTATAAACTTATAGGTGACAGTCTGACTTGATTTGTAAACGTTCACTTGAAGCTCAACAAAAGTTAATAAAAAAAATTCTAGCCAATAGAATTCAACAACATATCAAAAATTGAATCCACCACGGCCAAGGGGGATTTATACCAGGTATGCAAGACTGGTTTCATAGTAGTAGAACCATTAACGTAATTCACCAAATTATTAAAACAAAAGACAAAAACCACGTGATCTTCTCAATTGATGCAGAAAAGGCATTTGACAAAGTCCAACACACATTCATAATCAAAACCCTCAGCAAAACAGGAATAGAAGGAAAATTCCTCAACATAATAAAGGGCACCTATACAAAGCCAACAGCCAACATCGCTCTAAATGGAGAGAGCCGGAAAGCATTTAACTTGAGAACGGGAACCAGACAAGGATGCCCTTTATCAGCGCTCTTATTCAACACTGTGCTAGAGGTCCTAGCCAGAGCAATTAGGCTAGACAAAGAAAGAAAGGGCATCCGGATTGGCAAGGAGGAAGGAAAAATAGCTCTCTTTGTAGATGACATGATCTTCTACACAGAAAACCCTAAGGAATCCTCCAGAAAACTACTGAAACTAATAGAAGAGTTCAGCAGAGTCTCAGGTTATAAAATAAACATACAAAAATCACTTGGATTCCTCTACACCAACAAAAACAACATCGAAGAGGAAATCCCCAAATCAACACCTTTCACAGTAGCTCCCAAGAAGAGAAAATACTTAGGAATAAATCTTACCAAAGATGTAAAAGACCTATACAAAGAAAGCTACAAAGTACTAGTGCAAGAAACGAAAAAGGACCTACTTCAGTGGAAAAACTTACCTTGCTCATGGATAGGAAGACTTAACATAGTAAAACTGTCTCTTCTACCAAAAGCCATCTGTACATACAATGCACTTCCGATCCAAATTCCAATGATATTTTTTAATGTGATGGAGAAACAAATCACCAACTTTATATGGAAGGGAAAGAAGCCTCGGATAAGTAAAGCATTACTGCAAAAGAAGAAGAAAGTGGGAGGCCTCACTCTACCTGCTTTCAGAACCTATTATACAGCCACAGTAGTCCAAACAGCCTGCTACTGGTACAACAACAGGCACATGGACCAATGGAACACAATTGAGAACCCACATATAAATCCATCCACACACGAGCAGCTGATATGTGACAAAGGCCCAGTGTCATTTGATTGGGGAAAAGACAGTCTTTTTAACAAACGCTGCTGACATAACTCGATATCCATTTGCAGAAAAATGAAAGAGAACCCATACCTCACACCCTGTACAAAAACTAACTCCAAGTGGATCAAAGACCTAAACATAAAGACTAGAACGATAAAGATCATGGAAGAAAAAAGAGAGACAACCTTAGGAGCCCTAATTCAAAGCAGAAACAGAATACAAAATATTACCAAAAAGGAGGAAAAGACACCAGATGAGTGGGAGCTCCTGAAAATCAAACATCTATGCTCATCTAAAGACTTCACCAAAAGAGTAAAAGGACCACCTACAGATTGGGAAAGAAAGTTCAGTTATGACATCTCCGACCAGCGCCTGATCTCTAAAATCTATATGATTCTCTTAAAACTCAACCACAAAAAGACAAACAACCCAATCAAGAAGTGCGCCAAGGATATGAACACACACTTCACTAAAGAAGATATTCAGGCAGCTAACAGATCCATGAGAAAACGCTCTCGATCATTAGCCATTAGAGAAATGCAAATGAAAACTACGATGAGATTCCATCTCACTCCAACAAGGCTGGCATTGATCCAAAAAACACAAAACAATAAATGTTGGAGAGGCTGCGGAGAGATTGGAACTCGTACACACTGCTGGTGAGTATGTAAAATGGGACAACCACTTTGGATATCTATCTGGCGTTTTCTTGGAAAGTTAGAAATAGAACTACCATACGATTCAGAAATCCCACTCCTCGGAATATACTCTAGAGAAATAAGAGCCTTCACACCAAGAGATATAGGCACACCCATGTTTATTGCAGCTCTGTCTACAATAGAAAAAGCTGGAAGCAACCTAGGTGTCCATCAACGGATGAATGGTTAAATAGGTTGTGGTCTATTCACACAGTGGAATACTACGCATCGATAAAGAACAGTGAGGAATCTGTGAAACATTTCATAACACGGAGGAACCTGGAAGGCATTATGCTGAGTGAAATTAGACAGAAGCAAAAGGACAAATATTGTAGAAGACCACTAGTATAAGATCTTGAGAAATAGTATAAACTGAGAAGAACACATACTTTTGTGGTTACGAGGGAGCGAGGGAGAGGGTTTTTTACTGATTAATTAATAGATAAGAACTGCTTTAGGTGAAGGGAAGGACAATACTCAATAGATGGAAGATCAGCTCCACTGGACTGGAGCCAAAGCAAAGAAGTTTCCGGGATAAAATGAAAGCTTCAAAGGTCAGCGGAGGAAGGGCGGGGGTTTGGGGACCATGGTTTAAGGGGACTTCTAAGTCAATTGGCAAAATCATTCTATTATGAAAACACTCTGCATCCCACTTTGAAATGTGGCGTCTGGGGTCTTAAATGCTAACAAGCGGCCATCTAAGATGCATCAATTGGTCTCAACCCACCTGGAGCAAAGGAGAATGAAGAACACCAAGGTCACACGATAACTAAGAGCCCAAGAGACAGAAAGGGCCACAGGAACCAGAGACCTAGATCATCCTGAGACGAGAAGAACTAGTTGGTGCCCGGCCACAACCGAGGACTGCCCTGACAGGGAGCACAAGAGAGAACCCCTGAGGGAGCAGGAGATCAGTGGGATGCAGACCCCAAATTCTCACAAAAAGACCATACTGAATGGTCTGAAGGAGACTAGAGGACTCCGGCGGTCATGGGCCCCAAACCTTCTGTTGGCCCAGGACAGGAACCATTGCCGAAGACAACTCATCAGACATGAAAGGGACTGGACAGTGGGTAAGAGGCAGATGCTGATGAAGACTGAGCTATTTCTATCAGGTGGACACTTGAGACTGTGTTGGCATCTCTCCGGTCTGGAGGGGGGATGGGAGGATAGAGAGAGTTGGAAGCTGGCAAAATTGTCAGGAAAGGAGAGACCGGAAGGGCTGACTCATTAGGGGGAGAGCAAGTGGGAGTACGGAGTCAGGTGTCTATAAACTTCTAGGTGACAGTCTGACTTGATTTGTAAACGTTCACTTGAAGCTCAATAAAAGTTAATAAAAAAAAATTCTAGCCAATAGAATTCAACAACATATCAAAAATTGAATCCATCACGGCCAAGGGGGATTTATACCAGGTATGCAAGACTGGTTTAATAGTAGTTGAACCATTACCGTAATTCACCAAATTAATAAAACAAAAGACAAAAACCACGTGATCTTCTCAATTGATGCAGAAAAGGCATTTGACAAAGTCCAACACACATTCATAATCAAAACCCTCAGCAAAAGAGGAATAGAAGGAAAATTCCTCAACATAATAAAGGGCACCTATACAAAGCCAACAGCCAACATCGCTCTAAATGGAGAGAGCCGGAAAGCATTTCACTTGAGAACGGGAACCAGACAAGGATGCCCTTTATCAGCGCTCTTATTCAACACTGTGCTAGAGGTCCTAGCCAGAGCAATTAGGCTAGACAAAGAAAGAAAGGGCATCCGGATTGGCAAGGAGGAAGGAAAAATAGCTCTCTTTGTAGATGACATGATCTTCTACACAGAAAACCCTAAGGAATCCTCCAGAAAACTACTGAAACTAATAGAGGAGTTCAGCAGAGTCTCAGGTTATAAAATAAACATACAAAAATCACTTGGATTCCTCTACACCAACAAAAACAACATCGAAGAGGAAATCCCCAAATCAACACCTTTCACAGTAGCTCCCAAGAAGAGAAAATACTTAGGAATAAATCTTACCAAAGATGTAAAAGACCTATACAAAGAAAGCTACAAAGTACTAGTGCAAGAAACGAAAAAGGACCTACTTCAGTGGAAAAACATACCTTGCTCATGGATAGGAAGACTTAACATAGTAAAAATGTCTCTTCTACCAAAAGCCATCTGTACATACAATGCACTTCCGATCCAAATTCCAATGATATTTTTTAATGTGATGGAGAAACAAATCACCAACTTTATATGGAAGGGAAAGAAGCCTCGGATAAGTAAAGCATTACTGCAAAAGAAGAAGAAAGTGGGAGGCCTCACTCTACCTGCTTTCAGAACCTATTATACAGCCACAGTAGTCCAAACAGCCTGCTACTGGTACAACAACAGGCACATGGACCAATGGAACACAATTGAGAACCCACATATAAATCCATCCACACACGAGCAGCTGATATGTGACAAAGGCCCAGTGTCATTTGATTGGGGAAAAGACAGTCTTTTTAACAAACGCTGCTGACATAACTCGATATCCATTTGCAGAAAAATGAAAGAGAACCCATACCTCACACCCTGTACAAAAACTAACTCCAAGTGGATCAAAGACCTAAACATAAAGACTAGAACGATAAAGATCATGGAAGAAAAAAGAGAGACAACCTTAGGAGCCCTAATTCAAAGCAGAAACAGAATACAAAATATTACCAAAAAGGAGGAAAAGACACCAGATGAGTGGGAGCTCCTAAAAATCAAACATCTATGCTCATCTAAAGACTTCACCAAAAGAGTAAAAGGACCACCTACAGATTGGGAAAGAAAGTTCAGTTATGACCTCTCCGACCAGCGCCTGATCTCTAAAATCTATATGATTCTCTTAAAACTCAACCACAAAAAGACAAACAACCCAATCAAGAAGTGCGCCAAGGATATGAACACACACTTCACTAAAGAAGATATTCAGGCAGCTAACAGATCCATGAGAAAACGCTCTCGATCATTAGCCATTAGAGAAATGCAAATGAAAACTACGATGAGATTCCATCTCACTCCAACAAGGCTGGCATTGATCCAAAAAACACAAAACAATAAATGTTGGAGAGGCTGCGGAGAGATTGGAACTCGTATACACTGCTGGTGAGTATGTAAAATGGGACAACCACTTTGGATATCTATCTGGCGTTTTCTTGGAAAGTTAGAAATAGAACTACCATACGATTCAGAAATCCCACTCCTCGGAATATACTCTAGAGAAATAAGAGCCTTCACACCAAGAGATATAGGCACACCCATGTTTATTGCAGCTCTGTCTACAATAGAAAAAGCTGGAAGCAACCTAGGTGTCCATCAACGGATGAATGGTTAAATAGGTTGTGGTCTATTCACACAGTGGAATACTACGCATCGATAAAGAACAGTGAGGAATCTGTGAAACATTTCATAACACGGAGGAACCTGGAAGGCATTATGCTGAGTGAAATTAGACAGAAGCAAAAGGACAAATATTGTAGAAGACCACTAGTATAAGATCTTGAGAAATAGTATAAACTGAGAAGAACACATACTTTTGTGGTTACGAGGGAGCGAGGGAGAGGGTTTTTTACTGATTAATTAATAGATAAGAACTGCTTTAGGTGAAGGGAAGGACAATACTCAATAGATGGAAGATCAGCTCCACTGGACTGGAGCCAAAGCAAAGAAGTTTCCGGGATAAAGTGAAAGCTTCAAAGGTCAGCGGAGGAAGGGCGGGGGTTTGGGGACCATGGTTTAAGGGGACTTCTAAGTCAATTGGCAAAATCATTCTATTATGAAAACACTCTGCATCCCACTTTGAAATGTGGCGTCTGGGGTCTTAAATGCTAACAAGCGGCCATCTAAGATGCATCAATTGGTCTCAACCCACCTGGAGCAAAGGAGAATGAAGAACACCAAGGTCACACGATAACTAAGAGCCCAAGAGACAGAAAGGGCCACAGGAACCAGAGACCTAGATCATCCTGAGACGAGAAGAACTAGTTGGTGCCCGGCCACAACCGAGGACTGCCCTGACAGGGAGCACAAGAGAGAACCCCTGAGGGAGCAGGAGATCAGTGGGATGCAGACCCCAAATTCTCACAAAAAGACCATACTGAATGGTCTGAAGGAGACTAGAGGACTCCGGCGGTCATGGGCCCCAAACCTTCTGTTGGCCCAGGACAGGAACCATTGCCGAAGACAACTCATCAGACATGAAAGGGACTGGACAGTGGGTAAGAGGCAGATGCTGATGAAGACTGAGCTATTTCTATCAGGTGGACACTTGAGACTGTGTTGGCATCTCTCCGGTCTGGAGGGGGGATGGGAGGATAGAGAGAGTTGGAAGCTGGCAAAATTGTCAGGAAAGGAGAGACCGGAAGGGCTGACTCATTAGGGGGAGAGCAAGTGGGAGTACGGAGTCAGGTGTCTATAAACTTCTAGGTGACAGTCTGACTTGATTTCTAAACGTTCACTTGAAGCTCAATAAAAGTTAATAAAAAAAAAATTCTAGCCAATAGAATTCAACAACATATCAAAAATTGAATCCACCACGGCCAAGGGGGATTTATACCAGGTATGCAAGACTGGTTTAATAGTAGTTGAACCATTACCGTAATTCACCAAATTAATAAAACAAAAGACAAAAACCACGTGATCTTCTCAATTGATGCAGAAAAGGCATTTGACAAAGTCCAACACACATTCATAATCAAAACCCTCAGCAAAAGAGGAATAGAAGGAAAATTCCTCAACATAATAAAGGGCACCTATACAAAGCCAACAGCCAACATCGCTCTAAATGGAGAGAGCCGGAAAGCATTTCACTTGAGAACGGGAACCAGACAAGGATGCCCTTTATCAGCGCTCTTATTCAACACTGTGCTAGAGGTCCTAGCCAGAGCAATTAGGCTAGACAAAGAAAGAAAGGGCATCCGGATTGGCAAGGAGGAAGGAAAAATAGCTCTCTTTGTAGATGACATGATCTTCTACACAGAAAACCCTAAGGAATCCTCCAGAAAACTACTGAAACTAATAGAGGAGTTCAGCAGAGTCTCAGGTTATAAAATAAACATACAAAAATCACTTGGATTCCTCTACACCAACAAAAACAACATCGAAGAGGAAATCCCCAAATCAACACCTTTCACAGTAGCTCCCAAGAAGAGAAAATACTTAGGAATAAATCTTACCAAAGATGTAAAAGACCTATACAAAGAAAGCTACAAAGTACTAGTGCAAGAAACGAAAAAGGACCTACTTCAGTGGAAAAACATACCTTGCTCATGGATAGGAAGACTTAACGTAGTAAAAATGTCTCTTCTACCAAAAGCCATCTGTACATACAATGCACTTCCGATCCAAATTCCAATGATATTTTTTAATGTGATGGAGAAACAAATCACCAACTTTATATGGAAGGGAAAGAAGCCTCGGATAAGTAAAGCATTACTGCAAAAGAAGAAGAAAGTGGGAGGCCTCACTCTACCTGCTTTCAGAACCTATTATACAGCCACAGTAGTCCAAACAGCCTGCTACTGGTACAACAACAGGCACATGGACCAATGGAACACAATTGAGAACCCACATATAAATCCATCCACACACGAGCAGCTGATATGTGACAAAGGCCCAGTGTCATTTGATTGGGGAAAAGACAGTCTTTTTAACAAACGCTGCTGACATAACTGGATATCCATTTGCAGAAAAATGAAAGAGAACCCATACCTCACACCCTGTACAAAAACTAACTCCAAGTGGATCAAAGACCTAAACATAAAGACTAGAACGATAAAGATCATGGAAGAAAAAAGAGAGACAACCTTAGGAGCCCTAATTCAAAGCAGAAACAGAATACAAAATATTACCAAAAAGGAGGAAAAGACACCAGATGAGTGGGAGCTCCTGAAAATCAAACATCTATGCTCATCTAAAGACTTCACCAAAAGAGTAAAAGGACCACCTACAGATTGGGAAAGAAAGTTCAGTTATGACCTCTCCGACCAGCGCCTGATCTCTAAAATCTATATGATTCTCTTAAAACTCAACCACAAAAAGACAAACAACCCAATCAAGAAGTGCGCCAAGGATATGAACACACACTTCACTAAAGAAGATATTCAGGCAGCTAACAGATCCATGAGAAAACGCTCTCGATCATTAGCCATTAGAGAAATGCAAATGAAAACTACGATGAGATTCCATCTCACTCCAACAAGGCTGGCATTGATCCAAAAAACACAAAACAATAAATGTTGGAGAGGCTGCGGAGAGATTGGAACTCGTATACACTGCTGGTGAGTATGTAAAATGGGACAACCACTTTGGATATCTATCTGGCGTTTTCTTGGAAAGTTAGAAATAGAACTACCATACGATTCAGAAATCCCACTCCTCGGAATATACCCTAGAGAAATAAGAGCCTTCACACCAAGAGATATAGGCACACCCATGTTTATTGCAGCTCTGTCTACAATAGAAAAAGCTGGAAGCAACCTAGGTGTCCATCAACGGATGAATGGTTAAATAGGTTGTGGTCTATTCACACAGTGGAATACTACGCATCGATAAAGAACAGTGAGGAATCTGTGAAACATTTCATAACACGGAGGAACCTGGAAGGCATTATGCTGAGTGAAATTAGACAGAAGCAAAAGGACAAATATTGTAGAAGACCACTAGTATAAGATCTTGAGAAATAGTATAAACTGAGAAGAACACATACTTTTGTGGTTACGAGGGAGCGAGGGAGAGGGTTTTTTACTGATTAATTAATAGATAAGAACTGCTTTAGGTGAAGGGAAGGACAATACTCAATAGATGGAAGATCAGCTCCACTGGACTGGAGCCAAAGCAAAGAAGTTTCCGGGATAAAGTGAAAGCTTCAAAGGTCAGCGGAGGAAGGGCGGGGGTTTGGGGACCATGGTTTAAGGGGACTTCTAAGTCAATTGGCAAAATCATTCTATTATGAAAACACTCTGCATCCCACTTTGAAATGTGGCGTCTGGGGTCTTAAATGCTAACAAGCGGCCATCTAAGATGCATCAATTGGTCTCAACCCACCTGGAGCAAAGGAGAATGAAGAACACCAAGGTCACACGATAACTAAGAGCCCAAGAGACAGAAAGGGCCACAGGAACCAGAGACCTAGATCATCCTGAGACGAGAAGAACTAGTTGGTGCCCGGCCACAACCGAGGACTGCCCTGACAGGGAGCACAAGAGAGAACCCCTGAGGGAGCAGGAGATCAGTGGGATGCAGACCCCAAATTCTCACAAAAAGACCATACTGAATGGTCTGAAGGAGACTAGAGGACTCCGGCGGTCATGGGCCCCAAACCTTCTGTTGGCCCAGGACAGGAACCATTGCCGAAGACAACTCATCAGACATGAAAGGGACTGGACAGTGGGTAAGAGGCAGATGCTGATGAAGACTGAGCTATTTCTATCAGGTGGACACTTGAGACTGTGTTGGCATCTCTCCGGTCTGGAGGGGGGATGGGAGGATAGAGAGAGTTGGAAGCTGGCAAAATTGTCAGGAAAGGAGAGACCGGAAGGGCTGACTCATTAGGGGGAGAGCAAGTGGGAGTACGGAGTCAGGTGTCTATAAACTTCTAGGTGACAGTCTGACTTGATTTGTAAACGTTCACTTGAAGCTCAATAAAAGTTAATAAAAAAAAATTCTAGCCAATAGAATTCAACAACATATCAAAAATTGAATCCACCACGGCCAAGGGGGATTTATACCAGGTATGCAAGACTGGTTTCATAGTAGTAGAACCATTAACGTAATTCACCAAATTAATAAAACAAAAGACAAAAACCACGTGATCTTCTCAATTGATGCAGAAAAGGCATTTGACAAAGTCCAACACACATTCATAATCAAAACCCTCAGCAAAAGAGGAATAGAAGGAAAATTCCTCAACATAATAAAGGGCACCTATACAAAGCCAACAGCCAACATCGCTCTAAATGGAGAGAGCCGGAAAGCATTTCACTTGAGAACGGGAACCAGACAAGGATGCCCTTTATCAGCGCTCTTATTCAACACTGTGCTAGAGGTCCTAGCCAGAGCAATTAGGCTAGACAAAGAAAGAAAGGGCATCCGGATTGGCAAGGAGGAAGGAAAAATAGCTCTCTTTGTAGATGACATGATCTTCTACACAGAAAACCCTAAGGAATCCTCCAGAAAACTACTGAAACTAATAGAGGAGTTCAGCAGAGTCTCAGGTTATAAAATAAACATACAAAAATCACTTGGATTCCTCTACACCAACAAAAACAACATCGAAGAGGAAATCCCCAAATCAACACCTTTCACAGTAGCTCCCAAGAAGAGAAAATACTTAGGAATAAATCTTACCAAAGATGTAAAAGACCTATACAAAGAAAGCTACAAAGTACTAGTGCAAGAAACGAAAAAGGACCTACTTCAGTGGAAAAACATACCTTGCTCATGGATAGGAAGACTTAACATAGTAAAACTGTCTCTTCTACCAAAAGCCATCTGTACATACAATGCACTTCCGATCCAAATTCCAATGATATTTTTTAATGTGATGGAGAAACAAATCACCAACTTTATATGGAAGGGAAAGAAGCCTCGGATAAGTAAAGCATTACTGCAAAAGAAGAAGAAAGTGGGAGGCCTCACTCTACCTGCTTTCAGAACCTATTATACAGCCACAGTAGTCCAAACAGCCTGCTACTGGTACAACAACAGGCACATGGACCAATGGAACACAATTGAGAACCCACATATAAATCCATCCACACACGAGCAGCTGATATGTGACAAAGGCCCAGTGTCATTTGATTGGGGAAAAGACAGTCTTTTTAACAAACGCTGCTGACATAACTCGATATCCATTTGCAGAAAAATGAAAGAGAACCCATACCTCACACCCTGTACAAAAACTAACTCCAAGTGGATCAAAGACCTAAACATAAAGACTAGAACGATAAAGATCATGGAAGAAAAAAGAGAGACAACCTTAGGAGCCCTAATTCAAAGCAGAAACAGAATACAAAATATTACCAAAAAGGAGGAAAAGACACCAGATGAGTGGGAGCTCCTAAAAATCAAACATCTATGCTCATCTAAAGACTTCACCAAAAGAGTAAAAGGACCACCTACAGATTGGGAAAGAAAGTTCAGTTATGACCTCTCCGACCAGCGCCTGATCTCTAAAATCTATATGATTCTCTTAAAACTCAACCACAAAAAGACAAACAACCCAATCAAGAAGTGCGCCAAGGATATGAACACACACTTCACTAAAGAAGATATTCAGGCAGCTAACAGATCCATGAGAAAACGCTCTCGATCATTAGCCATTAGAGAAATGCAAATGAAAACTACGATGAGATTCCATCTCACTCCAACAAGGCTGGCATTGATCCAAAAAATACAAAACAATAAATGTTGGAGAGGCTGCGGAGAGATTGGAACTCGTATACACTGCTGGTGAGTATGTAAAATGGGACAACCACTTTGGATATCTATCTGGCGTTTTCTTGGAAAGTTAGAAATAGAACTACCATACGATTCAGAAATCCCACTCCTCGGAATATACCCTAGAGAAATAAGAGCCTTCACACCAAGAGATATAGGCACACCCATGTTTATTGCAGCTCTGTCTACAATAGAAAAAGCTGGAAGCAACCTAGGTGTCCATCAACGGATGAATGGTTAAATAGGTTGTGGTCTATTCACACAGTGGAATACTACGCATCGATAAAGAACAGTGAGGAATCTGTGAAACATTTCATAACACGGAGGAACCTGGAAGGCATTATGCTGAGTGAAATTAGACAGAAGCAAAAGGACAAATATTGTAGAAGACCACTAGTATAAGATCTTGAGAAATAGTATAAACTGAGAAGAACACATACTTTTGTGGTTACGAGGGAGCGAGGGAGAGGGTTTTTTACTGATTAATTAATAGATAAGAACTGCTTTAGGTGAAGGGAAGGACAATACTCAATAGATGGAAGATCAGCTCCACTGGACTGGAGCCAAAGCAGTTTCCGGGATAAAGTGAAAGCTTCAAAGGTCAGCGGAGGAAGGGCGGGGGTTTGGGGACCATGGTTTAAGGGGACTTCTAAGTCAATTGGCAAAATCATTCTATTATGAAAACACTCTGCATCCCACTTTGAAATGTGGCGTCTGGGGTCTTAAATGCTAACAAGCGGCCATCTAAGATGCATCAATTGGTCTCAACCCACCTGGAGCAAAGGAGAATGAAGAACACCAAGGTCACACGATAACTAAGAGCCCAAGGGACAGAAAGGGCCACAGGAACCAGAGACCTAGATCATCCTGAGACGAGAAGAACTAGTTGGTGCCCGGCCACAACCGAGGACTGCCCTGACAGGGAGCACAAGAGAGAACCCCTGAGGGAGCAGGAGATCAGTGGGATGCAGACCCCAAATTCTCACAAAAAGACCATACTGAATGGTCTGAAGGAGACTAGAGGACTCCGGCGGTCATGGGCCCCAAACCTTCTGTTGGCCCAGGACAGGAACCATTGCCGAAGACAACTCATCAGACATGAAAGGGACTGGACAGTGGGTAAGAGGCAGATGCTGATGAAGACTGAGCTATTTCTATCAGGTGGACACTTGAGACTGTGTTGGCATCTCTCCGGTCTGGAGGGGGGATGGGAGGATAGAGAGAGTTGGAAGCTGGCAAAATTGTCAGGAAAGGAGAGACCGGAAGGGCTGACTCATTAGGGGGAGAGCAAGTGGGAGTACGGAGTCAGGTGTCTATAAACTTATAGGTGACAGTCTGACTTGATTTGTAAACGTTCACTTGAAGCTCAATAAAAGTTAATAAAAAAAAATTCTAGCCAATAGAATTCAACAACATATCAAAAATTGAATCCACCACGGCCAAGGGGGATTTATACCAGGTATGCAAGACTGGTTTAATAGTAGTAGAACCATTAACGTAATTCACCAAATTAATAAAACAAAAGACGAAAACCACGTGATCTTCTCAATTGATGCAGAAAAGGCATTTGACAAAGTCCAACACACATTCATAATCAAAACCCTCAGCAAAACAGGAATAGAAGGAAAATTCCTCAACATAATAAAGGGCACCTATACAAAGCCAACAGCCAACATCGCTCTAAATGGAGAGAGCCGGAAAGCATTTCACTTGAGAACGGGAACCAGACAAGGATGCCCTTTATCAGCGCTCTTATTCAACACTGTGCTAGAGGTCCTAGCCAGAGCAATTAGGCTAGACAAAGAAAGAAAGGGCATCCGGATTGGCAAGGAGGAAGGAAAAATAGCTCTCTTTGTAGATGACATGATCTTCTACACAGAAAACCCTAAGGAATCCTCCAGAAAACTACTGAAACTAATAGAAGAGTTCAGCAGAGTCTCAGGTTATAAAATAAACATACAAAAATCACTTGGATTCCTCTACACCAACAAAAACAACATCGAAGAGGAAATCCCCAAATCAACACCTTTCACAGTAGCTCCCAAGAAGAGAAAATACTTAGGAATAAATCTTACCAAAGATGTAAAAGACCTATACAAAGAAAGCTACAAAGTACTAGTGCAAGAAACGAAAAAGGACCTACTTCAGTGGAAAAACTTACCTTGCTCATGGATAGGAAGACTTAACATAGTAAAACTGTCTCTTCTACCAAAAGCCATCTGTACATACAATGCACTTCCCATCCAAATTCCAATGATATTTTTTAATGTGATGGAGAAACAAATCACCAACTTTATATGGAAGGGAAAGAAGCCTCGGATAAGTAAAGCATTACTGCAAAAGAAGAAGAAAGTGGGAGGCCTCACTCTACCTGCTTTCAGAACCTATTATACAGCCACAGTAGTCCAAACAGCCTGCTACTGGTACAACAACAGGCACATGGACCAATGGAACACAATTGAGAACCCACATATAAATCCATCCACACACGAGCAGCTGATATGTGACAAAGGCCCAGTGTCATTTGATTGGGGAAAAGACAGTCTTTTTAACAAACGCTGCTGACATAACTGGATATCCATTTGCAGAAAAATGAAAGAGAACCCATACCTCACACCCTGTACAAAAACTAACTCCAAGTGGATCAAAGACCTAAACATAAAGACTAGAACGATAAAGATCATGGAAGAAAAAAGAGAGACAACCTTAGGAGCCCTAATTCAAAGCAGAAACAGAATACAAAATATTACCAAAAAGGAGGAAAAGACACCAGATGAGTGGGAGCTCCTGAAAATCAAACATCTATGCTCATCTAAAGACTTCACCAAAAGAGTAAAAGGACCACCTACAGATTGGGAAAGAAAGTTCAGTTATGACATCTCCGACCAGCGCCTGATCTCTAAAATCTATATGATTCTCTTAAAACTCAACCACAAAAAGACAAACAACCCAATCAAGAAGTGCGCCAAGGATATGAACACACACTTCACTAAAGAAGATATTCAGGCAGCTAACAGATCCATGAGAAAATGCTCTCGATCATTAGCCATTAGAGAAATGCAAATGAAAACTACGATGAGATTCCATCTCACTCCAACAAGGCTGGCATTGATCCAAAAAACACAAAACAATAAATGTTGGAGAGGCTGCGGAGAGATTGGAACTCGTATACACTGCTGGTGAGTATGTAAAATGGGACAACCACTTTGGATATCTATCTGGCGTTTTCTTGGAAAGTTAGAAATAGAACTACCATACGATTCAGAAATCCCACTCCTCGGAATATACTCTAGAGAAATAAGAGCCTTCACACCAAGAGATATAGGCACACCCATGTTTATTGCAGCTCTGTCTACAATAGAAAAAGCTGGAAGCAACCTAGGTGTCCACCAACGGATGAATGGTTAAATAGGTTGTGGTCTATTCACACAGTGGAATACTACGCATCGATAAAGAACAGTGAGGAATCTGTGAAACATTTCATAACACGGAGGAACCTGGAAGGCATTATGCTGAGTGAAATTAGACAGAAGCAAAAGGACAAATATTGTATAAGACCACTAGTATAAGATCTTGAGAAATAGTATAAACTGAGAAGAACACATACTTTTGTGGTTACGAGGGAGCGAGGGAGAGGGTTTTTTACTGATTAATTAATAGATAAGGACTGCTTTAGGTGAAGGGAAGGACAATACTCAATAGATGGAAGATCAGCTCCACTGGACTGGAGCCAAAGCAAAGAAGTTTCCGGGATAAAGTGAAAGCTTCAAAGGTCAGCGGAGGAAGGGCGGGGGTTTGGGGACCATGGTTTAAGGGGACTTCTAAGTCAATTGGCAAAATCATTCTATTATGAAAACACTCTGCATCCCACTTTGAAATGTGGCGTCTGGGGTCTTAAATGCTAACAAGCGGCCATCTAAGATGCATCAATTGGTCTCAACCCACCTGGAGCAAAGGAGAATGAAGAACACCAAGGTCACACGATAACTAAGAGCCCAAGAGACAGAAAGGGCCACAGGAACCAGAGACCTAGATCATCCTGAGACGAGAAGAACTAGTTGGTGCCCGGCCACAACCGAGGACTGCCCTGACAGGGAGCACAAGAGAGAACCCCTGAGGGAGCAGGAGATCAGTGGGATGCAGACCCCAAATTCTCACAAAAAGACCATACTGAATGGTCTGAAGGAGACTAGAGGACTCCGGCGGTCATGGGCCCCAAACCTTCTGTTGGCCCAGGACAGGAACCATTGCCGAAGACAACTCATCAGACATGAAAGGGACTGGACAGTGGGTAAGAGGCAGATGCTGATGAAGACTGAGCTATTTCTATCAGGTGGACACTTGAGACTGTGTTGGCATCTCTCCGGTCTGGAGGGGGGATGGGAGGATAGAGAGAGTTGGAAGCTGGCAAAATTGTCAGGAAAGGAGAGACCGGAAGGGCTGACTCATTAGGGGGAGAGCAAGTGGGAGTACGGAGTCAGGTGTCTATAAACTTATAGGTGACAGTCTGACTTGATTTGTAAACGTTCACTTGAAGCTCAATAAAAGTTAATAAAAAAAAATTCTAGCCAATAGAATTCAACAACATATCAAAAATTGAATCCACCACGGCCAAGGGGGATTTATACCAGGTATGCAAGACTGGTTTAATAGTAGTAGAACCATTAACGTAATTCACCAAATTAATAAAACAAAAGACGAAAACCACGTGATCCTCTCAATTGATGCAGAAAAGGCATTTGACAAAGTCCAACACACATTCATAATCAAAACCCTCAGCAAAACAGGAATAGAAGGAAAATTCCTCAACATAATAAAGGGCACCTATACAAAGCCAACAGCCAACATCGCTCTAAATGGAGAGAGCCGGAAAGCATTTAACTTGAGAACGGGAACCAGACAAGGATGCCCTTTATCAGTGCTCTTATTCAACACTGTGCTAGAGGTCCTAGCCAGAGCAATTAGGCTAGACAAAGAAAGAAAGGGCATCCGGATTGGCAAGGAGGAAGGAAAAATAGCTCTCTTTGTAGATGACATGATCTTCTACACAGAAAACCCTAAGGAATCCTCCAGAAAACTACTGAAACTAATAGAGGAGTTCAGCAGAGTCTCAGGTTATAAAATAAACATACAAAAATCACTTGGATTCCTCTACACCAACAAAAACAACATCGAAGAGGAAATCCCCAAATCAACACCTTTCACAGTAGCTCCCAAGAAGAGAAAATACTTAGGAATAAATCTTACCAAAGATGTAAAAGACCTATACAAAGAAAGCTACAAAGTACTAGTGCAAGAAACGAAAAAGGACCTACTTCAGTGGAAAAACATACCTTGCTCATGGATAGGAAGACTTAACATAGTAAAAATGTCTCTTCTACCAAAAGCCATCTGTACATACAATGCACTTCCGATCCAAATTCCAATGATATTTTTTAATGTGATGGAGAAACAAATCACCAACTTTATATGGAAGGGAAAGAAGCCTCGGATAAGTAAAGCATTACTGCAAAAGAAGAAGAAAGTGGGAGGCCTCACTCTACCTGCTTTCAGAACCTATTATACAGCCACAGTAGTCCAAACAGCCTGCTACTGGTACAACAACAGGCACATGGACCAATGGAACACAATTGAGAACCCACATATAAATCCATCCACACACGAGCAGCTGATATGTGACAAAGGCCCAGTGTCATTTGATTGGGGAAAAGACAGTCTTTTTAACAAACGCTGCTGACATAACTGGATATCCATTTGCAGAAAAATGAAAGAGAACCCATACCTCACACCCTGTACAAAAACTAACTCCAAGTGGATCAAAGACCTAAACATAAAGACTAGAACGATAAAGATCATGGAAGAAAAAAGAGAGACAACCTTAGGAGCCCTAATTCAAAGCAGAAACAGAATACAAAATATTACCAAAAAGGAGGAAAAGACACCAGATGAGTGGGAGCTCCTAAAAATCAAACATCTATGCTCATCTAAAGACTTCACCAAAAGAGTAAAAGGACCACCTACAGATTGGGAAAGAAAGTTCAGTTATGACATCTCCGACCAGCGCCTGATCTCTAAAATCTATATGATTCTCTTAAAACTCAACCACAAAAAGACAAACAACCCAATCAAGAAGTGCGCCAAGGATATGAACACACACTTCACTAAAGAAGATATTCAGGCAGCTAACAGATCCATGAGAAAATGCTCTCGATCATTAGCCATTAGAGAAATGCAAATGAAAACTACGATGAGATTCCATCTCACTCCAACAAGGCTGGCATTGATCCAAAAAACACAAAACAATAAATGTTGGAGAGGCTGCGGAGAGATTGGAACTCGTATACACTGCTGGTGAGTATGTAAAATGGGACAACCACTTTGGATATCTATCTGGCGTTTTCTTGGAAAGTTAGAAATAGAACTACCATACGATTCAGAAATCCCACTCCTCGGAATATACCCTAGAGAAATAAGAGCCTTCACACCAAGAGATATAGGCACACCCATGTTTATTGCAGCTCTGTCTACAATAGAAAAAGCTGGAAACAACCTAGGTGTCCATCAACGGATGAATGGTTAAATACGTTGCGGTCTATTCACACAGTGGAATACTACGCATCGATAAAGAACAGTGAGGAATCTGTGAAACATTTCATAACACGGAGGAACCTGGAAGGCATTATGCTGAGTGAAATTAGACAGAAGCAAAAGGACAAATATTGTATAAGACCACTAGTATAAGATCTTGAGAAATAGTATAAACTGAGAAGAACACATACTTTTGTGGTTACGAGGGAGCGAGGGAGAGGGTTTTTTACTGATTAATTAATAGATAAGAACTGCTTTAGGTGAAGGGAAGGACAATACTCAATAGATGGAAGATCAGCTCCACTGGACTGGAGCCAAAGCAAAGAAGTTTCCGGGATAAAATGAAAGCTTCAAAGGTCAGCGGAGGAAGGGCGGGGGTTTGGGGACCATGGTTTAAGGGGACTTCTAAGTCAATTGGCTAAATAATTCTATTATGAAAACACTCTGCATCCCACTTTGAAATGTGGCGTCTGGGGTCTTAAATGCTAACAAGCGGCCGTCTAAGATGCATCAATTGGTCTCAACCCACCTGGAGCAAAGGAGAATGAAGAACACCAAGGTCACACGATAACTAAGAGCCCAAGAGACAGAAAGGGCCACAGGAACCAGAGATCTAGATCATCCTGAGACGAGAAGAACTAGTTGGTGCCCGGCCACAACCGAGGACTGCCCTGACAGGGAGCACAAGAGACAACCCCTGAGGGAGCAGGAGATCAGTGGGATGCAGACCCCAAATTCTCACAAAAAGACCATACTGAATGGTCTGAAGGAGACTAGAGGACTCCGGCGGTCATGGGCCCCAAACCTTCTGTTGGCCCAGGACAGGAACCATTGCCGAAGACAACTCATCAGACATGAAAGGGACTGGACAGTGGGTAAGAGGCAGATGCTGATGAAGACTGAGCTATTTCTATCAGGTGGACACTTGAGACTGTGTTGGCATCTCTCCGGTCTGGAGGGGGGATGGGAGGATAGAGAGAGTTGGAAGCTGGCAAAATTGTCAGGAAAGGAGAGACCGGAAGGGCTGACTCATTAGGGGGAGAGCAAGTGGGAGTACGGAGTAAGGTGTCTATAAACTTCTAGGTGACAGTCTGACTTGATTTGTAAACGTTCACTTGAAGCTCAATAAAAGTTAATAAAAAAAATTCTAGCCAATAGAATTCAACAACATATCAAAAATTGAATCCACCACGGCCAAGGGGGATTTATACCAGGTATGCAAGACTGGTTTAATAGTAGTAGAACCATTAACGTAATTCACCAAATTAATAAAACAAAAGACGAAAACCACGTGATCTTCTCAATTGATGCAGAAAAGGCATTTGACAAAGTCCAACACACATTCATAATCAAAACCCTCAGCAAAACAGGAATAGAAGGAAAATTCCTCAACATAATAAAGGGCACCTATACAAAGCCAACAGCCAACATCGCTCTAAATGGAGAGAGCCGGAAAGCATTTCACTTGAGAACGGGAACCAGACAAGGATGCCCTTTATCAGCGCTCTTATTCAACACTGTGCTAGAGGTCCTAGCCAGAGCAATTAGGCTAGACAAAGAAAGAAAGGGCATCCGGATTGGCAAGGAGGAAGGAAAAATAGCTCTCTTTGTAGATGACATGATCTTCTACACAGAAAACCCTAAGGAATCCTCCAGAAAACTACTGAAACTAATAGAAGAGTTCAGCAGAGTCTCAGGTTATAAAATAAACATACAAAAATCACTTGGATTCCTCTACACCAACAAAAACAACATCGAAGAGGAAATCCCCAAATCAACACCTTTCACAGTAGCTCCCAAGAAGAGAAAATACTTAGGAATAAATCTTACCAAAGATGTAAAAGACCTATACAAAGAAAGCTACAAAGTACTAGTGCAAGAAACGAAAAAGGACCTACTTCAGTGGAAAAACATACCTTGCTCATGGATAGGAAGACTTAACATAGTAAAAATGTCTCTTCTACCAAAAGCCATCTGTACATACAATGCACTTCCCATCCAAATTCCAATGATATTTTTTAATGTGATGGAGAAACAAATCACCAACTTTATATGGAAGGGAAAGAAGCCTCGGATAAGTACAGCATTACTGCAAAAGAAGAAGAAAGTGGGAGGCCTCACTCTACCTGCTTTCAGAACCTATTATACAGCCACAGTAGTCCAAACAGCCTGCTACTGGTACAACAACAGGCACATGGACCAATGGAACACAATTGAGAACCCACATATAAATCCATCCACACACGAGCAGCTGATATGTGACAAAGGCCCAGTGTCATTTGATTGGGGAAAAGACAGTCTTTTTAACAAACGCTGCTGACATAACTGGATATCCATTTGCAGAAAAATGAAAGAGAACCCATACCTCACACCCTGTACAAAAACTAACTCCAAGTGGATCAAAGACCTAAACATAAAGACTAGAACGATAAAGATCATGGAAGAAAAAAGAGAGACAACCTTAGGAGCCCTAATTCAAAGCAGAAACAGAATACAAAATATTACCAAAAAGGAGGAAAAGACACCAGATGAGTGGGAGCTCCTAAAAATCAAACATCTATGCTCATCTAAAGACTTCACCAAAAGAGTAAAAGGACCACCTACAGATTGGGAAAGAAAGTTCAGTTATGACATCTCCGACCAGCGCCTGATCTCTAAAATCTATATGATTCTCTTAAAACTCAACCACAAAAAGACAAACAACCCAATCAAGAAGTGCGCCAAGGATATGAACACACACTTCACTAAAGAAGATATTCAGGCAGCTAACAGATCCATGAGAAAATGCTCTCGATCATTAGCCATTAGAGAAATGCAAATGAAAACTACGATGAGATTCCATCTCACTCCAACAAGGCTGGCATTGATCCAAAAAACACAAAACAATAAATGTTGGAGAGGCTGCGGAGAGATTGGAACTCGTATACACTGCTGGTGAGTATGTAAAATGGGACAACCACTTTGGATATCTATCTGGCGTTTTCTTGGAAAGTTAGAAATAGAACTACCATACGATTCAGAAATCCCACTCCTCGGAATATACCCTAGAGAAATAAGAGCCTTCACACCAAGAGATATAGGCACACCCATGTTTATTGCAGCTCTGTCTACAATAGAAAAAGCTGGAAGCAACCTAGGTGTCCATCAACGGATGAATGGTTAAATACGTTGCGGTCTATTCACACAGTGGAATACTACGCATCGATAAAGAACAGTGAGGAATCTGTGAAACATTTCATAACACGGAGGAACCTGGAAGGCATTATGCTGAGTGAAATTAGACAGAAGCAAAAGGACAAATATTGTATAAGACCACTAGTATAAGATCTTGAGAAATAGTATAAACTGAGAAGAACACATACTTTTGTGGTTACGAGGGAGCGAGGGAGAGGGTTTTTTACTGATTAATTAATAGATAAGAACTGCTTTAGGTGAAGGGAAGGACAATACTCAATAGATGGAAGATCAGCTCCACTGGACTGGAGCCAAAGCAAAGAAGTTTCCGGGATAAAATGAAAGCTTCAAAGGTCAGCGGAGGAAGGGCGGGGGTTTGGGGACCATGGTTTAAGGGGACTTCTAAGTCAATTGGCTAAATAATTCTATTATGAAAACACTCTGCATCCCACTTTGAAATGTGGCGTCTGGGGTCTTAAATGCTAACAAGCGGCCGTCTAAGATGCATCAATTGGTCTCAACCCACCTGGAGCAAAGGAGAATGAAGAACACCAAGGTCACACGATAACTAAGAGCCCAAGAGACAGAAAGGGCCACAGGAACCAGAGACCTAGATCATCCTGAGACGAGAAGAACTAGTTGGTGCCCGGCCACAACCGAGGACTGCCCTGACAGGGAGCACAAGAGAGAACCCCTGAGGGAGCAGGAGATCAGTGGGATGCAGACCCCAAATTCTCACAAAAAGACCATACTGAATGGTCTGAAGGAGACTAGAGGACTCCGGCGGTCATGGGCCCCAAACCTTCTGTTGGCCCAGGACAGGAACCATTGCCGAAGACAACTCATCAGACATGAAAGAGACTGGACAGTGGGTAAGAGGCAGATGCTGATGAAGACTGAGCTATTTCTATCAGGTGGACACTTGAGACTGTGTTGGCATCTCTCCGGTCTGGAGGGGGGATGGGAGGATAGAGAGAGTTGGAAGCTGGCAAAATTGTCAGGAAAGGAGAGACCGGAAGGGCTGACTCATTAGGGGGAGAGCAAGTGGGAGTACGGAGTAAGGTGTCTATAAACTTCTAGGTGACAGTCTGACTTGATTTGTAAACGTTCACTTGAAGCTCAATAAAAGTTAATAAAAAAAATTCTAGCCAATAGAATTCAACAACATATCAAAAATTGAATCCACCACGGCCAAGGGGGATTTATACCAGGTATGCAAGACTGGTTTAATAGTAGTAGAACCATTAACGTAATTCACCAAATTAATAAAACAAAAGACGAAAACCACGTGATCTTCTCAATTGATGCAGAAAAGGCATTTGACAAAGTCCAACACACATTCATAATCAAAACCCTCAGCAAAAGAGGAATAGAAGGAAAATTCCTCAACATAATAAAGGGCACCTATACAAAGCCAACAGCCAACATCGCTCTAAATGGAGAGAGCCGGAAAGCATTTCACTTGAGAACGGGAACCAGACAAGGATGCCCTTTATCAGCGCTCTTATTCAACACTGTGCTAGAGGTCCTAGCCAGAGCAATTAGGCTAGACAAAGAAAGAAAGGGCATCCGGATTGGCAAGGAGGAAGGAAAAATAGCTCTCTTTGTAGATGACATGATCTTCTACACAGAAAACCCTAAGGAATCCTCCAGAAAACTACTGAAACTAATAGAAGAGTTCAGCAGAGTCTCAGGTTATAAAATAAACATACAAAAATCACTTGGATTCCTCTACACCAACAAAAACAACATCGAAGAGGAAATCCCCAAATCAACACCTTTCACAGTAGCTCCCAAGAAGAGAAAATACTTAGGAATAAATCTTACCAAAGATGTAAAAGACCTATACAAAGAAAGCTACAAAGTACTAGTGCAAGAAACGAAAAAGGACCTACTTCAGTGGAAAAACATACCTTGCTCATGGATAGGAAGACTTAACATAGTAAAAATGTCTCTTCTACCAAAAGCCATCTGTACATACAATGCACTTCCGATCCAAATTCCAATGATATTTTTTAATGTGATGGAGAAACAAATCACCAACTTTATATGGAAGGGAAAGAAGCCTCGGATAAGTACAGCATTACTGCAAAAGAAGAAGAAAGTGGGAGGCCTCACTCTACCTGCTTTCAGAACCTATTATACAGCCACAGTAGTCCAAACAGCCTGCTACTGGTACAACAACAGGCACATGGACCAATGGAACACAATTGAGAACCCACATATAAATCCATCCACACACGAGCAGCTGATATGTGACAAAGGCCCAGTGTCATTTGATTGGGGAAAAGACAGTCTTTTTAACAAACGCTGCTGACATAACTGGATATCCATTTGCAGAAAAATGAAAGAGAACCCATACCTCACACCCTGTACAAAAACTAACTCCAAGTGGATCAAAGACCTAAACATAAAGACTAGAACGATAAAGATCATGGAAGAAAAAAGAGAGACAACCTTAGGAGCCCTAATTCAAAGCAGAAACAGAATACAAAATATTACCAAAAAGGAGGAAAAGACACCAGATGAGTGGGAGCTCCTGAAAATCAAACATCTATGCTCATCTAAAGACTTCACCAAAAGAGTAAAAGGACCACCTACAGATTGGGAAAGAAAGTTCAGTTATGACATCTCCGACCAGCGCCTGATCTCTAAAATCTATATGATTCTCTTAAAACTCAACCACAAAAAGACAAACAACCCAATCAAGAAGTGCGCCAAGGATATGAACACACACTTCACTAAAGAAGATATTCAGGCAGCTAACAGATCCATGAGAAAATGCTCTCGATCATTAGCCATTAGAGAAATGCAAATGAAAACTACGATGAGATTCCATCTCACTCCAACAAGGCTGGCATTGATCCAAAAAACACAAAACAATAAATGTTGGAGAGGCTGCGGAGAGATTGGAACTCGTATACACTGCTGGTGAGTATGTAAAATGGGACAACCACTTTGGATATCTATCTGGCGTTTTCTTGGAAAGTTAGAAATAGAACTACCATACGATTCAGAAATCCCACTCCTCGGAATATACTCTAGAGAAATAAGAGCCTTCACACCAAGAGATATAGGCACACCCATGTTTATTGCAGCTCTGTCTACAATAGAAAAAGCTGGAAGCAACCTAGGTGTCCATCAACGGATGAATGGTTAAATAGGTTGTGGTCTATTCACACAGTGGAATACTACGCATCGATAAAGAACAGTGAGGAATCTGTGAAACATTTCATAACACGGAGGAACCTGGAAGGCATTATGCTGAGTGAAATTAGACAGAAGCAAAAGGACAAATATTGTAGAAGACCACTAGTATAAGATCTTGAGAAATAGTATAAACTGAGAAGAACACATACTTTTGTGGTTACGAGGGAGCGAGGGAGAGGGTTTTTTACTGATTAATTAATAGATAAGAACTGCTTTAGGTGAAGGGAAGGACAATACTCAATAGATGGAAGATCAGCTCCACTGGACTGGAGCCAAAGCAAAGAAGTTTCCGGGATAAAGTGAAAGCTTCAAAGGTCAGCGGAGGAAGGGCGGGGGTTTGGGGACCATGGTTTAAGGGGACTTCTAAGTCAATTGGCAAAATAATTCTATTATGAAAACACTCTGCATCCCACTTTGAAATGTGGCGTCTGGGGTCTTAAATGCTAACAAGCGGCCATCTAAGATGCATCAATTGGTCTCAACCCACCTGGAGCAAAGGAGAATGAAGAACACCAAGGTCACACGATAACTAAGAGCCCAAGAGACAGAAAGGGCCACAGGAACCAGAGACCTAGATCATCCTGAGACGAGAAGAACTAGTTGGTGCCCGGCCACAACCGAGGACTGCCCTGACAGGGAGCACAAGAGAGAACCCCTGAGGGAGCAGGAGATCAGTGGGATGCAGACCCCAAATTCTCACAAAAAGACCATACTGAATGGTCTGAAGGAGACTAGAGGACTCCGGCGGTCATGGGCCCCAAACCTTCTGTTGGCCCAGGACAGGAACCATTGCCGAAGACAACTCATCAGACATGAAAGGGACTGGACAGTGGGTAAGAGGCAGATGCTGATGAAGACTGAGCTATTTCTATCAGGTGGACACTTGAGACTGTGTTGGCATCTCTCCGGTCTGGAGGGGGGATGGGAGGATAGAGAGAGTTGGAAGCTGGCAAAATTGTCAGGAAAGGAGAGACCGGAAGGGCTGCCTCATTAGGGGGAGAGCAAGTGGGAGTACGGAGTAAGGTGTCTATAAACTTATAGGTGACAGTCTGACTTGATTTGTAAACGTTCACTTGAAGCTCAATAAAAGTTAATAAAAAAAAATTCTAGCCAATAGAATTCAACAACATATCAAAAATTGAATCCACCACGGCCAAGGGGGATTTATACCAGGTATGCAAGACTGGTTTAATAGTAGTAGAACCATTAACGTAATTCACCAAATTAATAAAACAAAAGACGAAAACCACGTGATCTTCTCAATTGATGCAGAAAAGGCATTTGACAAAGTCCAACACACATTCATAATCAAAACCCTCAGCAAAACAGGAATAGAAGGAAAATTCCTCAACATAATAAAGGGCACCTATACAAAGCCAACAGCCAACATCGCTCTAAATGGAGAGAGCCGGAAAGCATTTCACTTGAGAACGGGAACCAGACAAGGATGCCCTTTATCAGCGCTCTTATTCAACACTGTGCTAGAGGTCCTAGCCAGAGCAATTAGGCTAGACAAAGAAAGAAAGGGCATCCGGATTGGCAAGGAGGAAGGAAAAATAGCTCTCTTTGTAGATGACATGATCTTCTACACAGAAAACCCTAAGGAATCCTCCAGAAAACTACTGAAACTAATAGAAGAGTTCAGCAGAGTCTCAGGTTATAAAATAAACATACAAAAATCACTTGGATTCCTCTACACCAACAAAAACAACATCGAAGAGGAAATCCCCAAATCAACACCTTTCACAGTAGCTCCCAAGAAGAGAAAATACTTAGGAATAAATCTTACCAAAGATGTAAAAGACCTATACAAAGAAAGCTACAAAGTACTAGTGCAAGAAACGAAAAAGGACCTACTTCAGTGGAAAAACATACCTTGCTCATGGATAGGAAGACTTAACATAGTAAAAATGTCTCTTCTACCAAAAGCCATCTGTACATACAATGCACTTCCCATCCAAATTCCAATGATATTTTTTAATGTGATGGAGAAACAAATCACCAACTTTATATGGAAGGGAAAGAAGCCTCGGATAAGTACAGCATTACTGCAAAAGAAGAAGAAAGTGGGAGGCCTCACTCTACCTGCTTTCAGAACCTATTATACAGCCACAGTAGTCCAAACAGCCTGCTACTGGTACAACAACAGGCACATGGACCAATGGAACACAATTGAGAACCCACATATAAATCCATCCACACACGAGCAGCTGATATGTGACAAAGGCCCAGTGTCATTTGATTGGGGAAAAGACAGTCTTTTTAACAAACGCTGCTGACATAACTGGATATCCATTTGCAGAAAAATGAAAGAGAACCCATACCTCACACCCTGTACAAAAACTAACTCCAAGTGGATCAAAGACCTAAACATAAAGACTAGAACGATAAAGATCATGGAAGAAAAAAGAGAGACAACCTTAGGAGCCCTAATTCAAAGCAGAAACAGAATACAAAATATTACCAAAAAGGAGGAAAAGACACCAGATGAGTGGGAGCTCCTAAAAATCAAACATCTATGCTCATCTAAAGACTTCACCAAAAGAGTAAAAGGACCACCTACAGATTGGGAAAGAAAGTTCAGTTATGACATCTCCGACCAGCGCCTGATCTCTAAAATCTATATGATTCTCTTAAAACTCAACCACAAAAAGACAAACAACCCAATCAAGAAGTGCGCCAAGGATATGAACACACACTTCACTAAAGAAGATATTCAGGCAGCTAACAGATCCATGAGAAAATGCTCTCGATCATTAGCCATTAGAGAAATGCAAATGAAAACTACGATGAGATTCCATCTCACTCCAACAAGGCTGGCATTGATCCAAAAAACACAAAACAATAAATGTTGGAGAGGCTGCGGAGAGATTGGAACTCGTATACACTGCTGGTGAGTATGTAAAATGGGACAACCACTTTGGATATCTATCTGGCGTTTTCTTGGAAAGTTAGAAATAGAACTACCATACGATTCAGAAATCCCACTCCTCGGAATATACCCTAGAGAAATAAGAGCCTTCACACCAAGAGATATAGGCACACCCATGTTTATTGCAGCTCTGTCTACAATAGAAAAAGCTGGAAGCAACCTAGGTGTCCATCAACGGATGAATGGTTAAATACGTTGCGGTCTATTCACACAGTGGAATACTACGCATCGATAAAGAACAGTGAGGAATCTGTGAAACATTTCATAACACGGAGGAACCTGGAAGGCATTATGCTGAGTGAAATTAGACAGAAGCAAAAGGACAAATATTGTATAAGACCACTAGTATAAGATCTTGAGAAATAGTATAAACTGAGAAGAACACATACTTTTGTGGTTACGAGGGAGCGAGGGAGAGGGTTTTTTACTGATTAATTAATAGATAAGAACTGCTTTAGGTGAAGGGAAGGACAATACTCAATAGATGGAAGATCAGCTCCACTGGACTGGAGCCAAAGCAAAGAAGTTTCCGGGATAAAATGAAAGCTTCAAAGGTCAGCGGAGGAAGGGCGGGGGTATGGGGACCATGGTTTAAGGGGACTTCTAAGTCAATTGGCTAAATAATTCTATTATGAAAACACTCTGCATCCCACTTTGAAATGTGGCGTCTGGGGTCTTAAATGCTAACAAGCGGCCGTCTAAGATGCATCAATTGGTCTCAACCCACCTGGAGCAAAGGAGAATGAAGAACACCAAGGTCACACGATAACTAAGAGCCCAAGAGACAGAAAGGGCCACAGGAACCAGAGACCTAGATCATCCTGAGACGAGAAGAACTAGTTGGTGCCCGGCCACAACCGAGGACTGCCCTGACAGGGAGCACAAGAGACAACCCCTGAGGGAGCAGGAGATCAGTGGGATGCAGACCCCAAATTCTCACAAAAAGACCATACTGAATGGTCTGAAGGAGACTAGAGGACTCCGGCGGTCATGGGCCCCAAACCTTCTGTTGGCCCAGGACAGGAACCATTGCCGAAGACAACTCATCAGACATGAAAGAGACTGGACAGTGGGTAAGAGGCAGATGCTGATGAAGACTGAGCTATTTCTATCAGGTGGACACTTGAGACTGTGTTGGCATCTCTCCGGTCTGGAGGGGGAATGGGAGGATAGAGAGAGTTGGAAGCTGGCAAAATTGTCAGGAAAGGAGAGACCGGAAGGGCTGACTCATTAGGGGGAGAGCAAGTGGGAGTACGGAGTAAGGTGTCTATAAACTTCTAGGTGACAGTCTGACTTGATTTGTAAACGTTCACTTGAAGCTCAATAAAAGTTAATAAAAAAAATTCTAGCCAATAGAATTCAACAACATATCAAAAATTGAATCCACCACGGCCAAGGGGGATTTATACCAGGTATGCAAGACTGGTTTAATAGTAGTAGAACCATTAACGTAATTCACCAAATTAATAAAACAAAAGACGAAAACCACGTGATCTTCTCAATTGATGCAGAAAAGGCATTTGACAAAGTCCAACACACATTCATAATCAAAACCCTCAGCAAAAGAGGAATAGAAGGAAAATTCCTCAACATAATAAAGGGCACCTATACAAAGCCAACAGCCAACATCGCTCTAAATGGAGAGAGCCGGAAAGCATTTCACTTGAGAACGGGAACCAGACAAGGATGCCCTTTATCAGCGCTCTTATTCAACACTGTGCTAGAGGTCCTAGCCAGAGCAATTAGGCTAGACAAAGAAAGAAAGGGCATCCGGATTGGCAAGGAGGAAGGAAAAATAGCTCTCTTTGTAGATGACATGATCTTCTACACAGAAAACCCTAAGGAATCCTCCAGAAAACTACTGAAACTAATAGAAGAGTTCAGCAGAGTCTCAGGTTATAAAATAAACATACAAAAATCACTTGGATTCCTCTACACCAACAAAAACAACATCGAAGAGGAAATCCCCAAATCAACACCTTTCACAGTAGCTCCCAAGAAGAGAAAATACTTAGGAATAAATCTTACCAAAGATGTAAAAGACCTATACAAAGAAAGCTACAAAGTACTAGTGCAAGAAACGAAAAAGGACCTACTTCAGTGGAAAAACATACCTTGCTCATGGATAGGAAGACTTAACATAGTAAAAATGTCTCTTCTACCAAAAGCCATCTGTACATACAATGCACTTCCGATCCAAATTCCAATGATATTTTTTAATGTGATGGAGAAACAAATCACCAACTTTATATGGAAGGGAAAGAAGCCTCGGATAAGTACAGCATTACTGCAAAAGAAGAAGAAAGTGGGAGGCCTCACTCTACCTGCTTTCAGAACCTATTATACAGCCACAGTAGTCCAAACAGCCTGCTACTGGTACAACAACAGGCACATGGACCAATGGAACACAATTGAGAACCCACATATAAATCCATCCACACACGAGCAGCTGATATGTGACAAAGGCCCAGTGTCATTTGATTGGGGAAAAGACAGTCTTTTGAACAAACGCTGCTGACATAACTGGATATCCATTTGCAGAAAAATGAAAGAGAACCCATACCTCACACCCTGTACAAAAACTAACTCCAAGTGGATCAAAGACCTAAACATAAAGACTAGAACGATAAAGATCATGGAAGAAAAAAGAGAGACAACCTTAGGAGCCCTAATTCAAAGCAGAAACAGAATACAAAATATTACCAAAAAGGAGGAAAAGACACCAGATGAGTGGGAGCTCCTGAAAATCAAACATCTATGCTCATCTAAAGACTTCACCAAAAGAGTAAAAGGACCACCTACAGATTGGGAAAGAAAGTTCAGTTATGACATCTCCGACCAGCGCCTGATCTCTAAAATCTATATGATTCTCTTAAAACTCAACCACAAAAAGACAAACAACCCAATCAAGAAGTGCGCCAAGGATATGAACACACACTTCACTAAAGAAGATATTCAGGCAGCTAACAGATCCATGAGAAAATGCTCTCGATCATTAGCCATTAGAGAAATGCAAATGAAAACTACGATGAGATTCCATCTCACTCCAACAAGGCTGGCATTGATCCAAAAAACACAAAACAATAAATGTTGGAGAGGCTGCGGAGAGATTGGAACTCGTATACACTGCTGGTGAGTATGTAAAATGGGACAACCACTTTGGATATCTATCTGGCGTTTTCTTGGAAAGTTAGAAATAGAACTACCATACGATTCAGAAATCCCACTCCTCGGAATATACTCTAGAGAAATAAGAGCCTTCACACCAAGAGATATAGGCACACCCATGTTTATTGCAGCTCTGTCTACAATAGAAAAAGCTGGAAGCAACCTAGGTGTCCATCAACGGATGAATGGTTAAATAGGTTGTGGTCTATTCACACAGTGGAATACTACGCATCGATAAAGAACAGTGAGGAATCTGTGAAACATTTCATAACACGGAGGAACCTGGAAGGCATTATGCTGAGTGAAATTAGACAGAAGCAAAAGGACAAATATTGTAGAAGACCACTAGTATAAGATCTTGAGAAATAGTATAAACTGAGAAGAACACATACTTTTGTGGTTACGAGGGAGCGAGGGAGAGGGTTTTTTACTGATTAATTAATAGATAAGAACTGCTTTAGGTGAAGGGAAGGACAATACTCAATAGATGGAAGATCAGCTCCACTGGACTGGAGCCAAAGCAAAGAAGTTTCCGGGATAAAGTGAAAGCTTCAAAGGTCAGCGGAGGAAGGGCGGGGGTTTGGGGACCATGGTTTAAGGGGACTTCTAAGTCAATTGGCAAAATAATTCTATTATGAAAACACTCTGCATCCCACTTTGAAGTGTGGCGTCTGGGGTTTTAAATGCTAACAAGCGGCCATCTAAGATGCATCAATTGGTCTCAACCCACCTGGAGCAAAGGAGAATGAAGAACACCAAGGTCACACGATAACTAAGAGCCCAAGAGACAGAAAGGGCCACAGGAACCAGAGACCTAGATCATCCTGAGACGAGAAGAACTAGTTGGTGCCCGGCCACAACCGAGGACTGCCCTGACAGGGAGCACAAGAGACAACCCCTGAGGGAGCAGGAGATCAGTGGGATGCAGACCCCAAATTCTCACAAAAAGACCATACTGAATGGTCTGAAGGAGACTAGAGGACTCCGGCGGTCATGGGCCCCAAACCTTCTGTTGGCCCAGGACAGGAACCATTGCCGAAGACAACTCATCAGACATGAAAGGGACTGGACAGTGGGTAAGAGGCAGATGCTGATGAAGACTGAGCTATTTCTATCAGGTGGACACTTGAGACTGTGTTGGCATCTCTCCGGTCTGGAGGGGGGATGGGAGGATAGAGAGAGTTGGAAGCTGGCAAAATTGTCAGGAAAGGAGAGACCGGAAGGGCTGACTCATTAGGGGGAGAGCAAGTGGGAGTACGGAGTAAGGTGTCTATAAACTTCTAGGTGACAGTCTGACTTGATTTGTAAACGTTCACTTGAAGCTCAATAAAAGTTAATAAAAAAAAATTCTAGCCAATAGAATTCAACAACATATCAAAAGTTGAATCCACCACGGCCAAGGGGGATTTATACCAGGTATGCAAGACTGGTTTAATAGTAGTAGAACCATTAACGTAATTCACCAAATTAATAAAACAAAAGACGAAAACCACGTGATCTTCTCAATTGATGCAGAAAAGGCATTTGACAAAGTCCAACACACATTCATAATCAAAACCCTCAGCAAAACAGGAATAGAAGGAAAATTCCTCAACATAATAAAGGGCACCTATACAAAGCCAACAGCCAACATCGCTCTAAATGGAGAGAGCCGGAAAGCATTTCACTTGAGAACGGGAACCAGACAAGGATGCCCTTTATCAGCGCTCTTATTCAACACTGTGCTAGAGGTCCTAGCCAGAGCAATTAGGCTAGACAAAGAAAGAAAGGGCATCCGGATTGGCAAGGAGGAAGGAAAAATAGCTCTCTTTGTAGATGACATGATCTTCTACACAGAAAACCCTAAGGAATCCTCCAGAAAACTACTGAAACTAATAGAAGAGTTCAGCAGAGTCTCAGGTTATAAAATAAACATACAAAAATCACTTGGATTCCTCTACACCAACAAAAACAACATCGAAGAGGAAATCCCCAAATCAACACCTTTCACAGTAGCTCCCAAGAAGAGAAAATACTTAGGAATAAATCTTACCAAAGATGTAAAAGACCTATACAAAGAAAGCTACAAAGTACTAGTGCAAGAAACGAAAAAGGACCTACTTCAGTGGAAAAACTTACCTTGCTCATGGATAGGAAGACTTAACATAGTAAAACTGTCTCTTCTACCAAAAGCCATCTGTACATACAATGCACTTCCGATCCAAATTCCAATGATATTTTTTAATGTGATGGAGAAACAAATCACCAACTTTATATGGAAGGGAAAGAAGCCTCGGATAAGTAAAGCATTACTGCAAAAGAAGAAGAAAGTGGGAGGCCTCACTCTACCTGCTTTCAGAACCTATTATACAGCCACAGTAGTCCAAACAGCCTGCTACTGGTACAACAACAGGCACATGGACCAATGGAACACAATTGAGAACCCACATATAAATCCATCCACACACGAGCAGCTGATATGTGACAAAGGCCCAGTGTCATTTGATTGGGGAAAAGACAGTCTTTTTAACAAACGCTGCTGACATAACTGGATATCCATTTGCAGAAAAATGAAAGAGAACCCATACCTCACACCCTGTACAAAAACTAACTCCAAGTGGATCAAAGACCTAAACATAAAGACTAGAACGATAAAGATCATGGAAGAAAAAAGAGAGACAACCTTAGGAGCCCTAATTCAAAGCAGAAACAGAATACAAAATATTACCAAAAAGGAGGAAAAGACACCAGATGAGTGGGAGCTCCTGAAAATCAAACATCTATGCTCATCTAAAGACTTCACCAAAAGAGTAAAAGGACCACCTACAGATTGGGAAAGAAAGTTCAGTTATGACATCTCCGACCAGCGCCTGATCTCTAAAATCTATATGATTCTCTTAAAACTCAACCACAAAAAGACAAACAACCCAATCAAGAAGTGCGCCAAGGATATGAACACACACTTCACTAAAGAAGATATTCAGGCAGCTAACAGATCCATGAGAAAATGCTCTCGATCATTAGCCATTAGAGAAATGCAAATGAAAACTACGATGAGATTCCATCTCACTCCAACAAGGCTGGCATTGATCCAAAAAACACAAAACAATAAATGTTGGAGAGGCTGCGGAGAGATTGGAACTCGTACACACTGCTGGTGAGTATGTAAAATGGGACAACCACTTTGGATATCTATCTGGCGTTTTCTTGGAAAGTTAGAAATAGAACTACCATACGATTCAGAAATCCCACTCCTCGGAATATACTCTAGAGAAATAAGAGCCTTCACACCAAGAGATATAGGCACACCCATGTTTATTGCAGCTCTGTCTACAATAGAAAAAGCTGGAAGCAACCTAGGTGTCCATCAACGGATGAATGGTTAAATAGGTTGTGGTCTATTCACACAGTGGAATACTACGCATCGATAAAGAACAGTGAGGAATCTGTGAAACATTTCATAACACGGAGGAACCTGGAAGGCATTATGCTGAGTGAAATTAGACAGAAGCAAAAGGACAAATATTGTAGAAGACCACTAGTATAAGATCTTGAGAAATAGTATAAACTGAGAAGAACACATACTTTTGTGGTTACGAGGGAGCGAGGGAGAGGGTTTTTTACTGATTAATTAATAGATAAGAACTGCTTTAGGTGAAGGGAAGGACAATACTCAATAGATGGAAGATCAGCTCCACTGGACTGGAGCCAAAGCAAAGAAGTTTCCGGGATAAAGTGAAAGCTTCAAAGGTCAGCGGAGGAAGGGCGGGGGTTTGGGGACCATGGTTTAAGGGGACTTCTAAGTCAATTGGCAAAATCATTCTATTATGAAAACACTCTGCATCCCACTTTGAAATGTGGCGTCTGGGGTCTTAAATGCTAACAAGCGGCCATCTAAGATGCATCAATTGGTCTCAACCCACCTGGAGCAAAGGAGAATGAAGAACACCAAGGTCACACGATAACTAAGAGCCCAAGAGACAGAAAGGGCCACAGGAACCAGAGACCTAGATCATCCTGAGACGAGAAGAACTAGTTGGTGCCCGGCCACAACCGAGGACTGCCCTGACAGGGAGCACAAGAGAGAACCCCTGAGGGAGCAGGAGATCAGTGGGATGCAGACCCCAAATTCTCACAAAAAGACCATACTGAATGGTCTGAAGGAGACTAGAGGACTCCGGCGGTCATGGGCCCCAAACCTTCTGTTGGCCCAGGACAGGAACCATTGCCGAAGACAACTCATCAGACATGAAAGGGACTGGACAGTGGGTAAGAGGCAGATGCTGATGAAGACTGAGCTATTTCTATCAGGTGGACACTTGAGACTGTGTTGGCATCTCTCCGGTCTGGAGGGGGGATGGGAGGATAGAGAGAGTTGGAAGCTGGCAAAATTGTCAGGAAAGGAGAGACCGGAAGGGCTGCCTCATTAGGGGGAGAGCAAGTGGGAGTACGGAGTAAGGTGTCTATAAACTTCTAGGTGACAGTCTGACTTAATTTGTAAACGTTCACTTGAAGCTCAATAAAAGTTAATAAAAAAATTCTAGCCAATAGAATTCAACAACATATCAAAAATTGAATCCACCACGGCCAAGGGGGATTTATACCAGGTATGCAAGACTGGTTTAATAGTAGTAGAACCATTAACGTAATTCACCAAATTAATAAAACAAAAGACGAAAACCACGTGATCTTCTCAATTGATGCAGAAAAGGCATTTGACAAAGTCCAACACACATTCCTAATCAAAACCCTCAGCAAAACAGGAATAGAAGGAAAATTCCTCAACATAATAAAGGGCACCTATACAAAGCCAACAGCCAACATCGCTCTAAATGGAGAGAGCCGGAAAGCATTTCACTTGAGAACGGGAACCAGACAAGGATGCCCTTTATCAGCGCTCTTATTCAACACTGTGCTAGAGGTCCTAGCCAGAGCAATTAGGCTAGACAAAGAAAGAAAGGGCATCCGGATTGGCAAGGAGGAAGGAAAAATAGCTCTCTTTGTAGATGACATGATCTTCTACACAGAAAACCCTAAGGAATCCTCCAGAAAACTACTGAAACTAATAGAAGAGTTCAGCAGAGTCTCAGGTTATAAAATAAACATACAAAAATCACTTGGATTCCTCTACACCAACAAAAACAACATCGAAGAGGAAATCCCCAAATCAACACCTTTCACAGTAGCTCCCAAGAAGAGAAAATACTTAGGAATAAATCTTACCAAAGATGTAAAAGACCTATACAAAGAAAGCTACAAAGTACTAGTGCAAGAAACGAAAAAGGACCTACTTCAGTGGAAAAACTTACCTTGCTCATGGATAGGAAGACTTAACATAGTAAAACTGTCTCTTCTACCAAAAGCCATCTGTACATACAATGCACTTCCGATCCAAATTCCAATGATATTTTTTAATGTGATGGAGAAACAAATCACCAACTTTATATGGAAGGGAAAGAAGCCTCGGATAAGTAAAGCATTACTGCAAAAGAAGAAGAAAGTGGGAGGCCTCACTCTACCTGCTTTCAGAACCTATTATACAGCCACAGTAGTCCAAACAGCCTGCTACTGGTACAACAACAGGCACATGGACCAATGGAACACAATTGAGAACCCACATATAAATCCATCCACACACGAGCAGCTGATATGTGACAAAGGCCCAGTGTCATTTGATTGGGGAAAAGACAGTCTTTTTAACAAACGCTGCTGACATAACTGGATATCCATTTGCAGAAAAATGAAAGAGAACCCATACCTCACACCCTGTACAAAAACTAACTCCAAGTGGATCAAAGACCTAAACATAAAGACTAGAACGATAAAGATCATGGAAGAAAAAAGAGAGACAACCTTAGGAGCCCTAATTCAAAGCAGAAACAGAATACAAAATATTACCAAAAAGGAGGAAAAGACACCAGATGAGTGGGAGCTCCTGAAAATCAAACATCTATGCTCATCTAAAGACTTCACCAAAAGAGTAAAAGGACCACCTACAGATTGGGAAAGAAAGTTCAGTTATGACATCTCCGACCAGCGCCTGATCTCTAAAATCTATATGATTCTCTTAAAACTCAACCACAAAAAGACAAACAACCCAATCAAGAAGTGCGCCAAGGATATGAACACACACTTCACTAAAGAAGATATTCAGGCAGCTAACAGATCCATGAGAAAATGCTCTCGATCATTAGCCATTAGAGAAATGCAAATGAAAACTACGATGAGATTCCATCTCACTCCAACAAGGCTGGCATTGATCCAAAAAACACAAAACAATAAATGTTGGAGAGGCTGCGGAGAGATTGGAACTCGTATACACTGCTGGTGAGTATGTAAAATGGGACAACCACTTTGGATATCTATCTGGCGTTTTCTTGGAAAGTTAGAAATAGAACTACCATACGATTCAGAAATCCCACTCCTCGGAATATACTCTAGAGAAATAAGAGCCTTCACACCAAGAGATATAGGCACACCCATGTTTATTGCAGCTCTGTCTACAATAGAAAAAGCTGGAAGCAACCTAGGTGTCCATCAACGGATGAATGGTTAAATAGGTTGTGGTCTATTCACACAGTGGAATACTACGCATCGATAAAGAACAGTGAGGAATCTGTGAAACATTTCATAACACGGAGGAACCTGGAAGGCATTATGCTGAGTGAAATTAGACAGAAGCAAAAGGACAAATATTGTAGAAGACCACTAGTATAAGATCTTGAGAAATAGTATAAACTGAGAAGAACACATACTTTTGTGGTTACGAGGGAGCGAGGGAGAGGGTTTTTTACTGATTAATTAATAGATAAGAACTGCTTTAGGTGAAGGGAAGGACAATACTCAATAGATGGAAGATCAGCTCCACTGGACTGGAGCCAAAGCAAAGAAGTTTCCGGGATAAAGTGAAAGCTTCAAAGGTCAGCGGAGGAAGGGCGGGGGTTTGGGGACCATGGTTTAAGGGGACTTCTAAGTCAATTGGCAAAATAATTCTATTATGAAAACACTCTGCATCCCACTTTGAAGTGTGGCGTCTGGGGTCTTAAATGCTAACAAGCGGCCATCTAAGATGCATCAATTGGTCTCAACCCACCTGGAGCAAAGGAGAATGAAGAACACCAAGGTCACACGATAACTAAGAGCCCAAGAGACAGAAAGGGCCACAGGAACCAGAGACCTAGATCATCCTGAGACGAGAAGAACTAGTTGGTGCCCGGCCACAACCGAGGACTGCCCTGACAGGGAGCACAAGAGACAACCCCTGAGGGAGCAGGAGATCAGTGGGATGCAGACCCCAAATTCTCACAAAAAGACCATACTGAATGGTCTGAAGGAGACTAGAGGACTCCGGCGGTCATGGGCCCCAAACCTTCTGTTGGCCCAGGACAGGAACCATTGCCGAAGACAACTCATCAGACATGAAAGGGACTGGACAGTGGGTAAGAGGCAGATGCTGATGAAGACTGAGCTATTTCTATCAGGTGGACACTTGAGACTGTGTTGGCATCTCTCCGGTCTGGAGGGGGGATGGGAGGATAGAGAGAGTTGGAAGCTGGCAAAATTGTCAGGAAAGGAGAGACCGGAAGGGCTGACTCATTAGGGGGAGAGCAAGTGGGAGTACGGAGTAAGGTGTCTATAAACTTCTAGGTGACAGTCTGATTTGATTTGTAAACGTTCACTTGAAGCTCAATAAAAGTTAATAAAAAAAAATTCTAGCCAATAGAATTCAACAACATATCAAAAGTTGAATCCACCACGGCCAAGGGGGATTTATACCAGGTATGCAAGACTGGTTTAATAGTAGTAGAACCATTAACGTAATTCACCAAATTAATAAAACAAAAGACGAAAACCACGTGATCTTCTCAATTGATGCAGAAAAGGCATTTGACAAAGTCCAACACACATTCATAATCAAAACCCTCAGCAAAACAGGAATAGAAGGAAAATTCCTCAACATAATAAAGGGCACCTATACAAAGCCAACAGCCAACATCGCTCTAAATGGAGAGAGCCGGAAAGCATTTCACTTGAGAACGGGAACCAGACAAGGATGCCCTTTATCAGCGCTCTTATTCAACACTGTGCTAGAGGTCCTAGCCAGAGCAATTAGGCTAGACAAAGAAAGAAAGGGCATCCGGATTGGCAAGGAGGAAGGAAAAATAGCTCTCTTTGTAGATGACATGATCTTCTACACAGAAAACCCTAAGGAATCCTCCAGAAAACTACTGAAACTAATAGAAGAGTTCAGCAGAGTCTCAGGTTGTAAAATAAACATACAAAAATCACTTGGATTCCTCTACACCAACAAAAACAACATCGAAGAGGAAATCCCCAAATCAACACCTTTCACAGTAGCTCCCAAGAAGAGAAAATACTTAGGAATAAATCTTACCAAAGATGTAAAAGACCTATACAAAGAAAGCTACAAAGTACTAGTGCAAGAAACGAAAAAGGACCTACTTCAGTGGAAAAACTTACCTTGCTCATGGATAGGAAGACTTAACATAGTAAAACTGTCTCTTCTACCAAAAGCCATCTGTACATACAATGCACTTCCGATCCAAATTCCAATGATATTTTTTAATGTGATGGAGAAACAAATCACCAACTTTATATGGAAGGGAAAGAAGCCTCGGATAAGTAAAGCATTACTGCAAAAGAAGAAGAAAGTGGGAGGCCTCACTCTACCTGCTTTCAGAACCTATTATACAGCCACAGTAGTCCAAACAGCCTGCTACTGGTACAACAACAGGCACATGGACCAATGGAACACAATTGAGAACCCACATATAAATCCATCCACACACGAGCAGCTGATATGTGACAAAGGCCCAGTGTCATTTGATTGGGGAAAAGACAGTCTTTTTAACAAACGCTGCTGACATAACTGGATATCCATTTGCAGAAAAATGAAAGAGAACCCATACCTCACACCCTGTACAAAAACTAACTCCAAGTGGATCAAAGACCTAAACATAAAGACTAGAACGATAAAGATCATGGAAGAAAAAAGAGAGACAACCTTAGGAGCCCTAATTCAAAGCAGAAACAGAATACAAAATATTACCAAAAAGGAGGAAAAGACACCAGATGAGTGGGAGCTCCTGAAAATCAAACATCTATGCTCATCTAAAGACTTCACCAAAAGAGTAAAAGGACCACCTACAGATTGGGAAAGAAAGTTCAGTTATGACATCTCCGACCAGCGCCTGATCTCTAAAATCTATATGATTCTCTTAAAACTCAACCACAAAAAGACAAACAACCCAATCAAGAAGTGCGCCAAGGATATGAACACACACTTCACTAAAGAAGATATTCAGGCAGCTAACAGATCCATGAGAAAATGCTCTCGATCATTAGCCATTAGAGAAATGCAAATGAAAACTACGATGAGATTCCATCTCACTCCAACAAGGCTGGCATTGATCCAAAAAACACAAAACAATAAATGTTGGAGAGGCTGCGGAGAGATTGGAACTCGTATACACTGCTGGTGAGTATGTAAAATGGGACAACCACTTTGGATATCTATCTGGCGTTTTCTTGGAAAGTTAGAAATAGAACTACCATACGATTCAGAAATCCCACTCCTCGGAATATACTCTAGAGAAATAAGAGCCTTCACACCAAGAGATATAGGCACACCCATGTTTATTGCAGCTCTGTCTACAATAGAAAAAGCTGGAAGCAACCTAGGTGTCCATCAACGGATGAATGGTTAAATAGGTTGTGGTCTATTCACACAGTGGAATACTACGCATCGATAAAGAACAGTGAGGAATCTGTGAAACATTTCATAACACGGAGGAACCTGGAAGGCATTATGCTGAGTGAAATTAGACAGAAGCAAAAGGACAAATATTGTAGAAGACCACTAGTATAAGATCTTGAGAAATAGTATAAACTGAGAAGAACACATACTTTTGTGGTTACGAGGGAGCGAGGGAGAGGGTTTTTTACTGATTAATTAATAGATAAGAACTGCTTTAGGTGAAGGGAAGGACAATACTCAATAGATGGAAGATCAGCTCCACTGGACTGGAGCCAAAGCAAAGAAGTTTCCGGGATAAAGTGAAAGCTTCAAAGGTCAGCGGAGGAAGGGCGGGGGTTTGGGGACCATGGTTTAAGGGGACTTCTAAGTCAATTGGCAAAATAATTCTATTATGAAAACACTCTGCATCCCACTTTGAAGTGTGGCGTCTGGGGTTTTAAATGCTAACAAGCGGCCATCTAAGATGCATCAATTGGTCTCAACCCACCTGGAGCAAAGGAGAATGAAGAACACCAAGGTCACACGATAACTAAGAGCCCAAGAGACAGAA
Organism: Loxodonta africana; assembly: GCF_030014295.1. Taxonomy (NCBI): domain Eukaryota; kingdom Metazoa; phylum Chordata; class Mammalia; order Proboscidea; family Elephantidae; genus Loxodonta; species Loxodonta africana. The sequence continues at coordinate 29,322 of NW_026974853.1, read as the reverse complement.
AGGGCCACAGGAACCAGAGACCTAGATCATCCTGAGACGAGAAGAACTAGTTGGTGCCCGGCCACAACCGAGGACTGCCCTGACAGGGAGCACAAGAGACAACCCCTGAGGGAGCAGGAGATCAGTGGGATGCAGACCCCAAATTCTCACAAAAAGACCATACTGAATGGTCTGAAGGAGACTAGAGGACTCCGGCGGTCATGGGCCCCAAACCTTCTGTTGGCCCAGGACAGGAACCATTGCCGAAGACAACTCATCAGACATGAAAGGGACTGGACAGTGGGTAAGAGGCAGATGCTGATGAAGACTGAGCTATTTCTATCAGGTGGACACTTGAGACTGTGTTGGCATCTCTCCGGTCTGGAGGGGGGATGGGAGGATAGAGAGAGTTGGAAGCTGGCAAAATTGTCAGGAAAGGAGAGACCGGAAGGGCTGACTCATTAGGGGGAGAGCAAGTGGGAGTACGGAGTAAGGTGTCTATAAACTTCTAGGTGACAGTCTGACTTGATTTGTAAACGTTCACTTGAAGCTCAATAAAAGTTAATAAAAAAAAATTCTAGCCAATAGAATTCAACAACATATCAAAAGTTGAATCCACCACGGCCAAGGGGGATTTATACCAGGTATGCAAGACTGGTTTAATAGTAGTAGAACCATTAACGTAATTCACCAAATTAATAAAACAAAAGACGAAAACCACGTGATCTTCTCAATTGATGCAGAAAAGGCATTTGACAAAGTCCAACACACATTCATAATCAAAACCCTCAGCAAAACAGGAATAGAAGGAAAATTCCTCAACATAATAAAGGGCACCTATACAAAGCCAACAGCCAACATCGCTCTAAATGGAGAGAGCCGGAAAGCATTTCACTTGAGAACGGGAACCAGACAAGGATGCCCTTTATCAGCGCTCTTATTCAACACTGTGCTAGAGGTCCTAGCCAGAGCAATTAGGCTAGACAAAGAAAGAAAGGGCATCCGGATTGGCAAGGAGGAAGGAAAAATAGCTCTCTTTGTAGATGACATGATCTTCTACACAGAAAACCCTAAGGAATCCTCCAGAAAACTACTGAAACTAATAGAAGAGTTCAGCAGAGTCTCAGGTTATAAAATAAACATACAAAAATCACTTGGATTCCTCTACACCAACAAAAACAACATCGAAGAGGAAATCCCCAAATCAACACCTTTCACAGTAGCTCCCAAGAAGAGAAAATACTTAGGAATAAATCTTACCAAAGATGTAAAAGACCTATACAAAGAAAGCTACAAAGTACTAGTGCAAGAAACGAAAAAGGACCTACTTCAGTGGAAAAACTTACCTTGCTCATGGATAGGAAGACTTAACATAGTAAAACTGTCTCTTCTACCAAAAGCCATCTGTACATACAATGCACTTCCCATCCAAATTCCAATGATATTTTTTAATGTGATGGAGAAACAAATCACCAACTTTATATGGAAGGGAAAGAAGCCTCGGATAAGTAAAGCATTACTGCAAAAGAAGAAGAAAGTGGGAGGCCTCACTCTACCTGCTTTCAGAACCTATTATACAGCCACAGTAGTCCAAACAGCCTGCTACTGGTACAACAACAGGCACATGGACCAATGGAACACAATTGAGAACCCACATATAAATCCATCCACACACGAGCAGCTGATATGTGACAAAGGCCCAGTGTCATTTGATTGGGGAAAAGACAGTCTTTTTAACAAACGCTGCTGACATAACTGGATATCCATTTGCAGAAAAATGAAAGAGAACCCATACCTCACACCCTGTACAAAAACTAACTCCAAGTGGATCAAAGACCTAAACATAAAGACTAGAACGATAAAGATCATGGAAGAAAAAAGAGAGACAACCTTAGGAGCCCTAATTCAAAGCAGAAACAGAATACAAAATATTACCAAAAAGGAGGAAAAGACACCAGATGAGTGGGAGCTCCTGAAAATCAAACATCTATGCTCATCTAAAGACTTCACCAAAAGAGTAAAAGGACCACCTACAGATTGGGAAAGAAAGTTCAGTTATGACATCTCCGACCAGCGCCTGATCTCTAAAATCTATATGATTCTCTTAAAACTCAACCACAAAAAGACAAACAACCCAATCAAGAAGTGCGCCAAGGATATGAACACACACTTCACTAAAGAAGATATTCAGGCAGCTAACAGATCCATGAGAAAATGCTCTCGATCATTAGCCATTAGAGAAATGCAAATGAAAACTACGATGAGATTCCATCTCACTCCAACAAGGCTGGCATTGATCCAAAAAACACAAAACAATAAATGTTGGAGAGGCTGCGGAGAGATTGGAACTCGTATACACTGCTGGTGAGTATGTAAAATGGGACAACCACTTTGGATATCTATCTGGCGTTTTCTTGGAAAGTTAGAAATAGAACTACCATACGATTCAGAAATCCCACTCCTCGGAATATACTCTAGAGAAATAAGAGCCTTCACACCAAGAGATATAGGCACACCCATGTTTATTGCAGCTCTGTCTACAATAGAAAAAGCTGGAAGCAACCTAGGTGTCCATCAACGGATGAATGGTTAAATAGGTTGTGGTCTATTCACACAGTGGAATACTACGCATCGATAAAGAACAGTGAGGAATCTGTGAAACATTTCATAACACGGAGGAACCTGGAAGGCATTATGCTGAGTGAAATTAGACAGAAGCAAAAGGACAAATATTGTAGAAGACCACTAGTATAAGATCTTGAGAAATAGTATAAACTGAGAAGAACACATACTTTTGTGGTTACGAGGGAGCGAGGGAGAGGGTTTTTTACTGATTAATTAATAGATAAGAACTGCTTTAGGTGAAGGGAAGGACAATACTCAATAGATGGAAGATCAGCTCCACTGGACTGGAGCCAAAGCAAAGAAGTTTCCGGGATAAAGTGAAAGCTTCAAAGGTCAGCGGAGGAAGGGCGGGGGTTTGGGGACCATGGTTTAAGGGGACTTCTAAGTCAATTGGCAAAATAATTCTATTATGAAAACACTCTGCATCCCACTTTGAAATGTGGCGTCTGGGGTCTTAAATGCTAACAAGCGGCCATCTAAGATGCATCAATTGGTCTCAACCCACCTGGAGCAAAGGAGAATGAAGAACACCAAGGTCACACGATAACTAAGAGCCCAAGAGACAGAAAGGGCCACAGGAACCAGAGACCTAGATCATCCTGAGACGAGAAGAACTAGTTGGTGCCCGGCCACAACCGAGGACTGCCCTGACAGGGAGCACAAGAGACAACCCCTGAGGGAGCAGGAGATCAGTGGGATGCAGACCCCAAATTCTCACAAAAAGACCATACTGAATGGTCTGAAGGAGACTAGAGGACTCCGGCGGTCATGGGCCCCAAACCTTCTGTTGGCCCAGGACAGGAACCATTGCCGAAGACAACTCATCAGACATGAAAGGGACTGGACAGTGGGTAAGAGGCAGATGCTGATGAAGACTGAGCTATTTCTATCAGGTGGACACTTGAGACTGTGTTGGCATCTCTCCGGTCTGGAGGGGGGATGGGAGGATAGAGAGAGTTGGAAGCTGGCAAAATTGTCAGGAAAGGAGAGACCGGAAGGGCTGACTCATTAGGGGGAGAGCAAGTGGGAGTACGGAGTAAGGTGTCTATAAACTTCTAGGTGACAGTCTGACTTGATTTGTAAACGTTCACTTGAAGCTCAATAAAAGTTAATAAAAAAAAATTCTAGCCAATAGAATTCAACAACATATCAAAAGTTGAATCCACCACGGCCAAGGGGGATTTATACCAGGTATGCAAGACTGGTTTAATAGTAGTAGAACCATTAACGTAATTCACCAAATTAATAAAACAAAAGACGAAAACCACGTGATCTTCTCAATTGATGCAGAAAAGGCATTTGACAAAGTCCAACACACATTCATAATCAAAACCCTCAGCAAAACAGGAATAGAAGGAAAATTCCTCAACATAATAAAGGGCACCTATACAAAGCCAACAGCCAACATCGCTCTAAATGGAGAGAGCCGGAAAGCATTTCACTTGAGAACGGGAACCAGACAAGGATGCCCTTTATCAGCGCTCTTATTCAACACTGTGCTAGAGGTCCTAGCCAGAGCAATTAGGCTAGACAAAGAAAGAAAGGGCATCCGGATTGGCAAGGAGGAAGGAAAAATAGCTCTCTTTGTAGATGACATGATCTTCTACACAGAAAACCCTAAGGAATCCTCCAGAAAACTACTGAAACTAATAGAAGAGTTCAGCAGAGTCTCAGGTTATAAAATAAACATACAAAAATCACTTGGATTCCTCTACACCAACAAAAACAACATCGAAGAGGAAATCCCCAAATCAACACCTTTCACAGTAGCTCCCAAGAAGAGAAAATACTTAGGAATAAATCTTACCAAAGATGTAAAAGACCTATACAAAGAAAGCTACAAAGTACTAGTGCAAGAAACGAAAAAGGACCTACTTCAGTGGAAAAACTTACCTTGCTCATGGATAGGAAGACTTAACATAGTAAAACTGTCTCTTCTACCAAAAGCCATCTGTACATACAATGCACTTCCGATCCAAATTCCAATGATATTTTTTAATGTGATGGAGAAACAAATCACCAACTTTATATGGAAGGGAAAGAAGCCTCGGATAAGTAAAGCATTACTGCAAAAGAAGAAGAAAGTGGGAGGCCTCACTCTACCTGCTTTCAGAACCTATTATACAGCCACAGTAGTCCAAACAGCCTGCTACTGGTACAACAACAGGCACATGGACCAATGGAACACAATTGAGAACCCACATATAAATCCATCCACACACGAGCAGCTGATATGTGACAAAGGCCCAGTGTCATTTGATTGGGGAAAAGACAGTCTTTTTAACAAACGCTGCTGACATAACTGGATATCCATTTGCAGAAAAATGAAAGAGAACCCATACCTCACACCCTGTACAAAAACTAACTCCAAGTGGATCAAAGACCTAAACATAAAGACTAGAACGATAAAGATCATGGAAGAAAAAAGAGAGACAACCTTAGGAGCCCTAATTCAAAGCAGAAACAGAATACAAAATATTACCAAAAAGGAGGAAAAGACACCAGATGAGTGGGAGCTCCTGAAAATCAAACATCTATGCTCATCTAAAGACTTCACCAAAAGAGTAAAAGGACCACCTACAGATTGGGAAAGAAAGTTCAGTTATGACATCTCCGACCAGCGCCTGATCTCTAAAATCTATATGATTCTCTTAAAACTCAACCACAAAAAGACAAACAACCCAATCAAGAAGTGCGCCAAGGATATGAACACACACTTCACTAAAGAAGATATTCAGGCAGCTAACAGATCCATGAGAAAATGCTCTCGATCATTAGCCATTAGAGAAATGCAAATGAAAACTACGATGAGATTCCATCTCACTCCAACAAGGCTGGCATTGATCCAAAAAACACAAAACAATAAATGTTGGAGAGGCTGCGGAGAGATTGGAACTCGTATACACTGCTGGTGAGTATGTAAAATGGGACAACCACTTTGGATATCTATCTGGCGTTTTCTTGGAAAGTTAGAAATAGAACTACCATACGATTCAGAAATCCCACTCCTCGGAATATACTCTAGAGAAATAAGAGCCTTCACACCAAGAGATATAGGCACACCCATGTTTATTGCAGCTCTGTCTACAATAGAAAAAGCTGGAAGCAACCTAGGTGTCCATCAACGGATGAATGGTTAAATAGGTTGTGGTCTATTCACACAGTGGAATACTACGCATCGATAAAGAACAGTGAGGAATCTGTGAAACATTTCATAACACGGAGGAACCTGGAAGGCATTATGCTGAGTGAAATTAGACAGAAGCAAAAGGACAAATATTGTAGAAGACCACTAGTATAAGATCTTGAGAAATAGTATAAACTGAGAAGAACACATACTTTTGTGGTTACGAGGGAGCGAGGGAGAGGGTTTTTTACTGATTAATTAATAGATAAGAACTGCTTTAGGTGAAGGGAAGGACAATACTCAATAGATGGAAGATCAGCTCCACTGGACTGGAGCCAAAGCAAAGAAGTTTCCGGGATAAAGTGAAAGCTTCAAAGGTCAGCGGAGGAAGGGCGGGGGTTTGGGGACCATGGTTTAAGGGGACTTCTAAGTCAATTGGCAAAATCATTCTATTATGAAAACACTCTGCATCCCACTTTGAAATGTGGCGTCTGGGGTCTTAAATGCTAACAAGCGGCCATCTAAGATGCATCAATTGGTCTCAACCCACCTGGAGCAAAGGAGAATGAAGAACACCAAGGTCACACGATAACTAAGAGCCCAAGAGACAGAAAGGGCCACAGGAACCAGAGACCTAGATCATCCTGAGACGAGAAGAACTAGTTGGTGCCCGGCCACAACCGAGGACTGCCCTGACAGGGAGCACAAGAGACAACCCCTGAGGGAGCAGGAGATCAGTGGGATGCAGACCCCAAATTCTCACAAAAAGACCATACTGAATGGTCTGAAGGAGACTAGAGGACTCCGGCGGTCATGGGCCCCAAACCTTCTGTTGGCCCAGGACAGGAACCATTGCCGAAGACAACTCATCAGACATGAAAGGGACTGGACAGTGGGTAAGAGGCAGATGCTGATGAAGACTGAGCTATTTCTATCAGGTGGACACTTGAGAGACTGTGTTGGCATCTCTCCGGTCTGGAGGGGGGATGGGAGGATAGAGAGAGTTGGAAGCTGGCAAAATTGTCAGGAAAGGAGAGACCGGAAGGGCTGACTCATTAGGGGGAGAGCAAGTGGGAGTACGGAGTAAGGTGTCTATAAACTTCTAGGTGACAGTCTGACTTGATTTGTAAACGTTCACTTGAAGCTCAATAAAAGTTAATAAAAAAAATTCTAGCCAATAGAATTCAACAACATATCAAAAATTGAATCCACCACGGCCAAGGGGGATTTATACCAGGTATGCAAGACTGGTTTAATAGTAGTAGAACCATTAACGTAATTCACCAAATTAATAAAACAAAAGACGAAAACCACGTGATCTTCTCAATTGATGCAGAAAAGGCATTTGACAAAGTCCAACACACATTCATAATCAAAACCCTCAGCAAAACAGGAATAGAAGGAAAATTCCTCAACATAATAAAGGGCACCTATACAAAGCCAACAGCCAACATCGCTCTAAATGGAGAGAGCCGGAAAGCATTTCACTTGAGAACGGGAACCAGACAAGGATGCCCTTTATCAGCGCTCTTATTCAACACTGTGCTAGAGGTCCTAGCCAGAGCAATTAGGCTAGACAAAGAAAGAAAGGGCATCCGGATTGGCAAGGAGGAAGGAAAAATAGCTCTCTTTGTAGATGACATGATCTTCTACACAGAAAACCCTAAGGAATCCTCCAGAAAACTACTGAAACTAATAGAAGAGTTCAGCAGAGTCTCAGGTTATAAAATAAACATACAAAAATCACTTGGATTCCTCTACACCAACAAAAACAACATCGAAGAGGAAATCCCCAAATCAACACCTTTCACAGTAGCTCCCAAGAAGAGAAAATACTTAGGAATAAATCTTACCAAAGATGTAAAAGACCTATACAAAGAAAGCTACAAAGTACTAGTGCAAGAAACGAAAAAGGACCTACTTCAGTGGAAAAACTTACCTTGCTCATGGATAGGAAGACTTAACATAGTAAAACTGTCTCTTCTACCAAAAGCCATCTGTACATACAATGCACTTCCGATCCAAATTCCAATGATATTTTTTAATGTGATGGAGAAACAAATCACCAACTTTATATGGAAGGGAAAGAAGCCTCGGATAAGTAAAGCATTACTGCAAAAGAAGAAGAAAGTGGGAGGCCTCACTCTACCTGCTTTCAGAACCTATTATACAGCCACAGTAGTCCAAACAGCCTGCTACTGGTACAACAACAGGCACATGGACCAATGGAACACAATTGAGAACCCACATATAAATCCATCCACACACGAGCAGCTGATATGTGACAAAGGCCCAGTGTCATTTGATTGGGGAAAAGACAGTCTTTTTAACAAACGCTGCTGACATAACTCGATATCCATTTGCAGAAAAATGAAAGAGAACCCATACCTCACACCCTGTACAAAAACTAACTCCAAGTGGATCAAAGACCTAAACATAAAGACTAGAACGATAAAGATCATGGAAGAAAAAAGAGAGACAACCTTAGGAGCCCTAATTCAAAGCAGAAACAGAATACAAAATATTACCAAAAAGGAGGAAAAGACACCAGATGAGTGGGAGCTCCTGAAAATCAAACATCTATGCTCATCTAAAGACTTCACCAAAAGAGTAAAAGGACCACCTACAGATTGGGAAAGAAAGTTCAGTTATGACATCTCCGACCAGCGCCTGATCTCTAAAATCTATATGATTCTCTTAAAACTCAACCACAAAAAGACAAACAACCCAATCAAGAAGTGCGCCAAGGATATGAACACACACTTCACTAAAGAAGATATTCAGGCAGCTAACAGATCCATGAGAAAATGCTCTCGATCATTAGCCATTAGAGAAATGCAAATGAAAACTACGATGAGATTCCATCTCACTCCAACAAGGCTGGCATTGATCCAAAAAACACAAAACAATAAATGTTGGAGAGGCTGCGGAGAGATTGGAACTCGTATACACTGCTGGTGAGTATGTAAAATGGGACAACCACTTTGGATATCTATCTGGCGTTTTCTTGGAAAGTTAGAAATAGAACTACCATACGATTCAGAAATCCCACTCCTCGGAATATACTCTAGAGAAATAAGAGCCTTCACACCAAGAGATATAGGCACACCCATGTTTATTGCAGCTCTGTCTACAATAGAAAAAGCTGGAAGCAACCTAGGTGTCCATCAACGGATGAATGGTTAAATAGGTTGTGGTCTATTCACACAGTGGAATACTACGCATCGATAAAGAACAGTGAGGAATCTGTGAAACATTTCATAACACGGAGGAACCTGGAAGGCATTATGCTGAGTGAAATTAGACAGAAGCAAAAGGACAAATATTGTAGAAGACCACTAGTATAAGATCTTGAGAAATAGTATAAACTGAGAAGAACACATACTTTTGTGGTTACGAGGGAGCGAGGGAGAGGGTTTTTTACTGATTAATTAATAGATAAGAACTGCTTTAGGTGAAGGGAAGGACAATACTCAATAGATGGAAGATCAGCTCCACTGGACTGGAGCCAAAGCAAAGAAGTTTCCGGGATAAAGTGAAAGCTTCAAAGGTCAGCGGAGGAAGGGCGGGGGTTTGGGGACCATGGTTTAAGGGGACTTCTAAGTCAATTGGCAAAATCATTCTATTATGAAAACACTCTGCATCCCACTTTGAAATGTGGCGTCTGGGGTCTTAAATGCTAACAAGCGGCCGTCTAAGATGCATCAATTGGTCTCAACCCACCTGGAGCAAAGGAGAATGAAGAACACCAAGGTCACACGATAACTAAGAGCCCAAGAGACAGAAAGGGCCACAGGAACCAGAGACCTAGATCATCCTGAGACGAGAAGAACTAGTTGGTGCCCGGCCACAACCGAGGACTGCCCTGACAGGGAGCACAAGAGAGAACCCCTGAGGGAGCAGGAGATCAGTGGGATGCAGACCCCAAATTCTCACAAAAAGACCATACTGAATGGTCTGAAGGAGACTAGAGGACTCCGGCGGTCATGGGCCCCAAACCTTCTGTTGGCCCAGGACAGGAACCATTGCCGAAGACAACTCATCAGACATGAAAGGGACTGGACAGTGGGTAAGAGGCAGATGCTGATGAAGACTGAGCTATTTCTATCAGGTGGACACTTGAGAGACTGTGTTGGCATCTCTCCGGTCTGGAGGGGGGATGGGAGGATAGAGAGAGTTGGAAGCTGGCAAAATTGTCAGGAAAGGAGAGACCGGAAGGGCTGACTCATTAGGGGGAGAGCAAGTGGGAGTACGGAGTAAGGTGTCTATAAACTTCTAGGTGACAGTCTGACTTGATTTGTAAACGTTCACTTGAAGCTCAATAAAAGTTAATAAAAAAAATTCTAGCCAATAGAATTCAACAACATATCAAAAATTGAATCCACCACGGCCAAGGGGGATTTATACCAGGTATGCAAGACTGGTTTAATAGTAGTAGAACCATTAACGTAATTCACCAAATTAATAAAACAAAAGACGAAAACCACGTGATCTTCTCAATTGATGCAGAAAAGGCATTTGACAAAGTCCAACACACATTCATAATCAAAACCCTCAGCAAAACAGGAATAGAAGGAAAATTCCTCAACATAATAAAGGGCACCTATACAAAGCCAACAGCCAACATCGCTCTAAATGGAGAGAGCCGGAAAGCATTTCACTTGAGAACGGGAACCAGACAAGGATGCCCTTTATCAGCGCTCTTATTCAACACTGTGCTAGAGGTCCTAGCCAGAGCAATTAGGCTAGACAAAGAAAGAAAGGGCATCCGGATTGGCAAGGAGGAAGGAAAAATAGCTCTCTTTGTAGATGACATGATCTTCTACACAGAAAACCCTAAGGAATCCTCCAGAAAACTACTGAAACTAATAGAAGAGTTCAGCAGAGTCTCAGGTTATAAAATAAACATACAAAAATCACTTGGATTCCTCTACACCAACAAAAACAACATCGAAGAGGAAATCCCCAAATCAACACCTTTCACAGTAGCTCCCAAGAAGAGAAAATACTTAGGAATAAATCTTACCAAAGATGTAAAAGACCTATACAAAGAAAGCTACAAAGTACTAGTGCAAGAAACGAAAAAGGACCTACTTCAGTGGAAAAACTTACCTTGCTCATGGATAGGAAGACTTAACATAGTAAAACTGTCTCTTCTACCAAAAGCCATCTGTACATACAATGCACTTCCGATCCAAATTCCAATGATATTTTTTAATGTGATGGAGAAACAAATCACCAACTTTATATGGAAGGGAAAGAAGCCTCGGATAAGTAAAGCATTACTGCAAAAGAAGAAGAAAGTGGGAGGCCTCACTCTACCTGCTTTCAGAACCTATTATACAGCCACAGTAGTCCAAACAGCCTGCTACTGGTACAACAACAGGCACATGGACCAATGGAACACAATTGAGAACCCACATATAAATCCATCCACACACGAGCAGCTGATATGTGACAAAGGCCCAGTGTCATTTGATTGGGGAAAAGACAGTCTTTTTAACAAACGCTGCTGACATAACTGGATATCCATTTGCAGAAAAATGAAAGAGAACCCATACCTCACACCCTGTACAAAAACTAACTCCAAGTGGATCAAAGACCTAAACATAAAGACTAGAACGATAAAGATCATGGAAGAAAAAAGAGAGACAACCTTAGGAGCCCTAATTCAAAGCAGAAACAGAATACAAAATATTACCAAAAAGGAGGAAAAGACACCAGATGAGTGGGAGCTCCTGAAAATCAAACATCTATGCTCATCTAAAGACTTCACCAAAAGAGTAAAAGGACCACCTACAGATTGGGAAAGAAAGTTCAGTTATGACATCTCCGACCAGCGCCTGATCTCTAAAATCTATATGATTCTCTTAAAACTCAACCACAAAAAGACAAACAACCCAATCAAGAAGTGCGCCAAGGATATGAACACACACTTCACTAAAGAAGATATTCAGGCAGCTAACAGATCCATGAGAAAATGCTCTCGATCATTAGCCATTAGAGAAATGCAAATGAAAACTACGATGAGATTCCATCTCACTCCAACAAGGCTGGCATTGATCCAAAAAACACAAAACAATAAATGTTGGAGAGGCTGCGGAGAGATTGGAACTCGTATACACTGCTGGTGAGTATGTAAAATGGGACAACCACTTTGGATATCTATCTGGCGTTTTCTTGGAAAGTTAGAAATAGAACTACCATACGATTCAGAAATCCCACTCCTCGGAATATACTCTAGAGAAATAAGAGCCTTCACACCAAGAGATATAGGCACACCCATGTTTATTGCAGCTCTGTCTACAATAGAAAAAGCTGGAAGCAACCTAGGTGTCCATCAACGGATGAATGGTTAAATAGGTTGTGGTCTATTCACACAGTGGAATACTACGCATCGATAAAGAACAGTGAGGAATCTGTGAAACATTTCATAACACGGAGGAACCTGGAAGGCATTATGCTGAGTGAAATTAGACAGAAGCAAAAGGACAAATATTGTAGAAGACCACTAGTATAAGATCTTGAGAAATAGTATAAACTGAGAAGAACACATACTTTTGTGGTTACGAGGGAGCGAGGGAGAGGGTTTTTTACTGATTAATTAATAGATAAGAACTGCTTTAGGTGAAGGGAAGGACAATACTCAATAGATGGAAGATCAGCTCCACTGGACTGGAGCCAAAGGAAAGAAGTTTCCGGGATAAAGTGAAAGCTTCAAAGGTCAGCGGAGGAAGGGCGGGGGTTTGGGGACCATGGTTTAAGGGGACTTCTAAGTCAATTGGCAAAATCATTCTATTATGAAAACACTCTGCATCCCACTTTGAAATGTGGCGTCTGGGGTCTTAAATGCTAACAAGCGGCCGTCTAAGATGCATCAATTGGTCTCAACCCACCTGGAGCAAAGGAGAATGAAGAACACCAAGGTCACACGATAACTAAGAGCCCAAGAGACAGAAAGGGCCACAGGAACCAGAGACCTAGATCATCCTGAGACGAGAAGAACTAGTTGGTGCCCGGCCACAACCGAGGACTGCCCTGACAGGGAGCACAAGAGAGAACCCCTGAGGGAGCAGGAGATCAGTGGGATGCAGACCCCAAATTCTCACAAAAAGACCATACTGAATGGTCTGAAGGAGACTAGAGGACTCCGGCGGTCATGGGCCCCAAACCTTCTGTTGGCCCAGGACAGGAACCATTGCCGAAGACAACTCATCAGACATGAAAGGGACTGGACAGTGGGTAAGAGGCAGATGCTGATGAAGACTGAGCTATTTCTATCAGGTGGACACTTGAGAGACTGTGTTGGCATCTCTCAGGTCTGGAGGGGGGATGGGAGGATAGAGAGAGTTGGAAGCTGGCAAAATTGTCAGGAAAGGAGAGACCGGAAGGGCTGACTCATTAGGGGGAGAGCAAGTGGGAGTACGGAGTAAGGTGTCTATAAACTTCTAGGTGACAGTCTGACTTGATTTGTAAACGTTCACTTGAAGCTCAATAAAAGTTAATAAAAAAAATTCTAGCCAATAGAATTCAACAACATATCAAAAATTGAATCCACCACGGCCAAGGGGGATTTATACCAGGTATGCAAGACTGGTTTAATAGTAGTAGAACCATTAACGTAATTCACCAAATTAATAAAACAAAAGACGAAAACCACGTGATCTTCTCAATTGATGCAGAAAAGGCATTTGACAAAGTCCAACACACATTCATAATCAAAACCCTCAGCAAAACAGGAATAGAAGGAAAATTCCTCAACATAATAAAGGGCACCTATACAAAGCCAACAGCCAACATCGCTCTAAATGGAGAGAGCCGGAAAGCATTTCACTTGAGAACGGGAACCAGACAAGGATGCCCTTTATCAGCGCTCTTATTCAACACTGTGCTAGAGGTCCTAGCCAGAGCAATTAGGCTAGACAAAGAAAGAAAGGGCATCCGGATTGGCAAGGAGGAAGGAAAAATAGCTCTCTTTGTAGATGACATGATCTTCTACACAGAAAACCCTAAGGAATCCTCCAGAAAACTACTGAAACTAATAGAAGAGTTCAGCAGAGTCTCAGGTTATAAAATAAACATACAAAAATCACTTGGATTCCTCTACACCAACAAAAACAACATCGAAGAGGAAATCCCCAAATCAACACCTTTCACAGTAGCTCCCAAGAAGAGAAAATACTTAGGAATAAATCTTACCAAAGATGTAAAAGACCTATACAAAGAAAGCTACAAAGTACTAGTGCAAGAAACGAAAAAGGACCTACTTCAGTGGAAAAACATACCTTGCTCATGGATAGGAAGACTTAACATAGTAAAAATGTCTCTTCTACCAAAAGCCATCTGTACATACAATGCACTTCCGATCCAAATTCCAATGATATTTTTTAATGTGATGGAGAAACAAATCACCAACTTTATATGGAAGGGAAAGAAGCCTCGGATAAGTAAAGCATTACTGCAAAAGAAGAAGAAAGTGGGAGGCCTCACTCTACCTGCTTTCAGAACCTATTATACAGCCACAGTAGTCCAAACAGCCTGCTACTGGTACAACAACAGGCACATGGACCAATGGAACACAATTGAGAACCCACATATAAATCCATCCACACACGAGCAGCTGATATGTGACAAAGGCCCAGTGTCATTTGATTGGGGAAAAGACAGTCTTTTTAACAAACGCTGCTGACATAACTCGATATCCATTTGCAGAAAAATGAAAGAGAACCCATACCTCACACCCTGTACAAAAACTAACTCCAAGTGGATCAAAGACCTAAACATAAAGACTAGAACGATGAAGATCATGGAAGAAAAAAGAGAGACAACCTTAGGAGCCCTAATTCAAAGCAGAAACAGAATACAAAATATTACCAAAAAGGAGGAAAAGACACCAGATGAGTGGGAGCTCCTGAAAATCAAACATCTATGCTCATCTAAAGACTTCACCAAAAGAGTAAAAGGACCACCTACAGATTGGGAAAGAAAGTTCAGTTATGACATCTCCGACCAGCGCCTGATCTCTAAAATCTATATGATTCTCTTAAAACTCAACCACAAAAAGACAAACAACCCAATCAAGAAGTGCGCCAAGGATATGAACACACACTTCACTAAAGAAGATATTCAGGCAGCTAACAGATCCATGAGAAAATGCTCTCGATCATTAGCCATTAGAGAAATGCAAATGAAAACTACGATGAGATTCCATCTCACTCCAACAAGGCTGGCATTGATCCAAAAAACACAAAACAATAAATGTTGGAGAGGCTGCGGAGAGATTGGAACTCGTATACACTGCTGGTGAGTATGTAAAATGGGACAACCACTTTGGATATCTATCTGGCGTTTTCTTGGAAAGTTAGAAATAGAACTACCATACGATTCAGAAATCCCACTCCTCGGAATATACTCTAGAGAAATAAGAGCCTTCACACCAAGAGATATAGGCACACCCATGTTTATTGCAGCTCTGTCTACAATAGAAAAAGCTGGAAGCAACCTAGGTGTCCATCAACGGATGAATGGTTAAATAGGTTGTGGTCTATTCACACAGTGGAATACTACGCATCGATAAAGAACAGTGAGGAATCTGTGAAACATTTCATAACACGGAGGAACCTGGAAGGCATTATGCTGAGTGAAATTAGACAGAAGCAAAAGGACAAATATTGTAGAAGACCACTAGTATAAGATCTTGAGAAATAGTATAAACTGAGAAGAACACATACTTTTGTGGTTACGAGGGAGCGAGGGAGAGGGTTTTTTACTGATTAATTAATAGATAAGAACTGCTTTAGGTGAAGGGAAGGACAATACTCAATAGATGGAAGATCAGCTCCACTGGACTGGAGCCAAAGCAAAGAAGTTTCCGGGATAAAGTGAAAGCTTCAAAGGTCAGCGGAGGAAGGGCGGGGGTTTGGGGACCATGGTTTAAGGGGACTTCTAAGTCAATTGGCAAAATCATTCTATTATGAAAACACTCTGCATCCCACTTTGAAATGTGGCGTCTGGGGTCTTAAATGCTAACAAGCGGCCATCTAAGATGCATCAATTGGTCTCAACCCACCTGGAGCAAAGGAGAATGAAGAACACCAAGGTCACACGATAACTAAGAGCCCAAGAGACAGAAAGGGCCACAGGAACCAGAGACCTAGATCATCCTGAGACGAGAAGAACTAGTTGGTGCCCGGCCACAACCGAGGACTGCCCTGACAGGGAGCACAAGAGAGAACCCCTGAGGGAGCAGGAGATCAGTGGGATGCAGACCCCAAATTCTCACAAAAAGACCATACTGAATGGTCTGAAGGAGACTAGAGGACTCCGGCGGTCATGGGCCCCAAACCTTCTGTTGGCCCAGGACAGGAACCATTGCCGAAGACAACTCATCAGACATGAAAGGGACTGGACAGTGGGTAAGAGGCAGATGCTGATGAAGACTGAGCTATTTCTATCAGGTGGACACTTGAGAGACTGTGTTGGCATCTCTCCGGTCTGGAGGGGGGATGGGAGGATAGAGAGAGTTGGAAGCTGGCAAAATTGTCAGGAAAGGAGAGACCGGAAGGGCTGACTCATTAGGGGGAGAGCAAGTGGGAGTACGGAGTAAGGTGTCTATAAACTTCTAGGTGACAGTCTGACTTGATTTGTAAACGTTCACTTGAAGCTCAATAAAAGTTAATAAAAAAAATTCTAGCCAATAGAATTCAACAACATATCAAAAATTGAATCCACCACGGCCAAGGGGGATTTATACCAGGTATGCAAGACTGGTTTAATAGTAGTAGAACCATTAACGTAATTCACCAAATTAATAAAACAAAAGACGAAAACCACGTGATCTTCTCAATTGATGCAGAAAAGGCATTTGACAAAGTCCAACACACATTCATAATCAAAACCCTCAGCAAAACAGGAATAGAAGGAAAATTCCTCAACATAATAAAGGGCACCTATACAAAGCCAACAGCCAACATCGCTCTAAATGGAGAGAGCCGGAAAGCATTTCACTTGAGAACGGGAACCAGACAAGGATGCCCTTTATCAGCGCTCTTATTCAACACTGTGCTAGAGGTCCTAGCCAGAGCAATTAGGCTAGACAAAGAAAGAAAGGGCATCCGGATTGGCAAGGAGGAAGGAAAAATAGCTCTCTTTGTAGATGACATGATCTTCTACACAGAAAACCCTAAGGAATCCTCCAGAAAACTACTGAAACTAATAGAAGAGTTCAGCAGAGTCTCAGGTTATAAAATAAACATACAAAAATCACTTGGATTCCTCTACACCAACAAAAACAACATCGAAGAGGAAATCCCCAAATCAACACCTTTCACAGTAGCTCCCAAGAAGAGAAAATACTTAGGAATAAATCTTACCAAAGATGTAAAAGACCTATACAAAGAAAGCTACAAAGTACTAGTGCAAGAAACGAAAAAGGACCTACTTCAGTGGAAAAACTTACCTTGCTCATGGATAGGAAGACTTAACATAGTAAAACTGTCTCTTCTACCAAAAGCCATCTGTACATACAATGCACTTCCGATCCAAATTCCAATGATATTTTTTAATGTGATGGAGAAACAAATCACCAACTTTATATGGAAGGGAAAGAAGCCTCGGATAAGTAAAGCATTACTGCAAAAGAAGAAGAAAGTGGGAGGCCTCACTCTACCTGCTTTCAGAACCTATTATACAGCCACAGTAGTCCAAACAGCCTGCTACTGGTACAACAACAGGCACATGGACCAATGGAACACAATTGAGAACCCACATATAAATCCATCCACACACGAGCAGCTGATATGTGACAAAGGCCCAGTGTCATTTGATTGGGGAAAAGACAGTCTTTTTAACAAACGCTGCTGACATAACTGGATATCCATTTGCAGAAAAATGAAAGAGAACCCATACCTCACACCCTGTACAAAAACTAACTCCAAGTGGATCAAAGACCTAAACATAAAGACTAGAACGATAAAGATCATGGAAGAAAAAAGAGAGACAACCTTAGGAGCCCTAATTCAAAGCAGAAACAGAATACAAAATATTACCAAAAAGGAGGAAAAGACACCAGATGAGTGGGAGCTCCTGAAAATCAAACATCTATGCTCATCTAAAGACTTCACCAAAAGAGTAAAAGGACCACCTACAGATTGGGAAAGAAAGTTCAGTTATGACATCTCCGACCAGCGCCTGATCTCTAAAATCTATATGATTCTCTTAAAACTCAACCACAAAAAGACAAACAACCCAATCAAGAAGTGCGCCAAGGATATGAACACACACTTCACTAAAGAAGATATTCAGGCAGCTAACAGATCCATGAGAAAATGCTCTCGATCATTAGCCATTAGAGAAATGCAAATGAAAACTACGATGAGATTCCATCTCACTCCAACAAGGCTGGCATTGATCCAAAAAACACAAAACAATAAATGTTGGAGAGGCTGCGGAGAGATTGGAACTCGTATACACTGCTGGTGAGTATGTAAAATGGGACAACCACTTTGGATATCTATCTGGCGTTTTCTTGGAAAGTTAGAAATAGAACTACCATACGATTCAGAAATCCCACTCCTCGGAATATACTCTAGAGAAATAAGAGCCTTCACACCAAGAGATATAGGCACACCCATGTTTATTGCAGCTCTGTCTACAATAGAAAAAGCTGGAAGCAACCTAGGTGTCCATCAACGGATGAATGGTTAAATAGGTTGTGGTCTATTCACACAGTGGAATACTACGCATCGATAAAGAACAGTGAGGAATCTGTGAAACATTTCATAACACGGAGGAACCTGGAAGGCATTATGCTGAGTGAAATTAGACAGAAGCAAAAGGACAAATATTGTAGAAGACCACTAGTATAAGATCTTGAGAAATAGTATAAACTGAGAAGAACACATACTTTTGTGGTTACGAGGGAGCGAGGGAGAGGGTTTTTTACTGATTAATTAATAGATAAGAACTGCTTTAGGTGAAGGGAAGGACAATACTCAATAGATGGAAGATCAGCTCCACTGGACTGGAGCCAAAGCAAAGAAGTTTCCGGGATAAAGTGAAAGCTTCAAAGGTCAGCGGAGGAAGGGCGGGGGTTTGGGGACCATGGTTTAAGGGGACTTCTAAGTCAATTGGCAAAATCATTCTATTATGAAAACACTCTGCATCCCACTTTGAAATGTGGCGTCTGGGGTCTTAAATGCTAACAAGCGGCCGTCTAAGATGCATCAATTGGTCTCAACCCACCTGGAGCAAAGGAGAATGAAGAACACCAAGGTCACACGATAACTAAGAGCCCAAGAGACAGAAAGGGCCACAGGAACCAGAGACCTAGATCATCCTGAGACGAGAAGAACTAGTTGGTGCCCGGCCACAACCGAGGACTGCCCTGACAGGGAGCACAAGAGAGAACCCCTGAGGGAGCAGGAGATCAGTGGGATGCAGACCCCAAATTCTCACAAAAAGACCATACTGAATGGTCTGAAGGAGACTAGAGGACTCCGGCGGTCATGGGCCCCAAACCTTCTGTTGGCCCAGGACAGGAACCATTGCCGAAGACAACTCATCAGACATGAAAGGGACTGGACAGTGGGTAAGAGGCAGATGCTGATGAAGACTGAGCTATTTCTATCAGGTGGACACTTGAGAGACTGTGTTGGCATCTCTCAGGTCTGGAGGGGGGATGGGAGGATAGAGAGAGTTGGAAGCTGGCAAAATTGTCAGGAAAGGAGAGACCGGAAGGGCTGACTCATTAGGGGGAGAGCAAGTGGGAGTACGGAGTAAGGTGTCTATAAACTTCTAGGTGACAGTCTGACTTGATTTGTAAACGTTCACTTGAAGCTCAATAAAAGTTAATAAAAAAAATTCTAGCCAATAGAATTCAACAACATATCAAAAATTGAATCCACCACGGCCAAGGGGGATTTATACCAGGTATGCAAGACTGGTTTAATAGTAGTAGAACCATTAACGTAATTCACCAAATTAATAAAACAAAAGACGAAAACCACGTGATCTTCTCAATTGATGCAGAAAAGGCATTTGACAAAGTCCAACACACATTCATAATCAAAACCCTCAGCAAAACAGGAATAGAAGGAAAATTCCTCAACATAATAAAGGGCACCTATACAAAGCCAACAGCCAACATCGCTCTAAATGGAGAGAGCCGGAAAGCATTTCACTTGAGAACGGGAACCAGACAAGGATGCCCTTTATCAGCGCTCTTATTCAACACTGTGCTAGAGGTCCTAGCCAGAGCAATTAGGCTAGACAAAGAAAGAAAGGGCATCCGGATTGGCAAGGAGGAAGGAAAAATAGCTCTCTTTGTAGATGACATGATCTTCTACACAGAAAACCCTAAGGAATCCTCCAGAAAACTACTGAAACTAATAGAAGAGTTCAGCAGAGTCTCAGGTTATAAAATAAACATACAAAAATCACTTGGATTCCTCTACACCAACAAAAACAACATCGAAGAGGAAATCCCCAAATCAACACCTTTCACAGTAGCTCCCAAGAAGAGAAAATACTTAGGAATAAATCTTACCAAAGATGTAAAAGACCTATACAAAGAAAGCTACAAAGTACTAGTGCAAGAAACGAAAAAGGACCTACTTCAGTGGAAAAACTTACCTTGCTCATGGATAGGAAGACTTAACATAGTAAAACTGTCTCTTCTACCAAAAGCCATCTGTACATACAATGCACTTCCGATCCAAATTCCAATGATATTTTTTAATGTGATGGAGAAACAAATCACCAACTTTATATGGAAGGGAAAGAAGCCTCGGATAAGTAAAGCATTACTGCAAAAGAAGAAGAAAGTGGGAGGCCTCACTCTACCTGCTTTCAGAACCTATTATACAGCCACAGTAGTCCAAACAGCCTGCTACTGGTACAACAACAGGCACATGGACCAATGGAACACAATTGAGAACCCACATATAAATCCATCCACACACGAGCAGCTGATATGTGACAAAGGCCCAGTGTCATTTGATTGGGGAAAAGACAGTCTTTTTAACAAACGCTGCTGACATAACTGGATATCCATTTGCAGAAAAATGAAAGAGAACCCATACCTCACACCCTGTACAAAAACTAACTCCAAGTGGATCAAAGACCTAAACATAAAGACTAGAACGATAAAGATCATGGAAGAAAAAAGAGAGACAACCTTAGGAGCCCTAATTCAAAGCAGAAACAGAATACAAAATATTACCAAAAAGGAGGAAAAGACACCAGATGAGTGGGAGCTCCTGAAAATCAAACATCTATGCTCATCTAAAGACTTCACCAAAAGAGTAAAAGGACCACCTACAGATTGGGAAAGAAAGTTCAGTTATGACATCTCCGACCAGCGCCTGATCTCTAAAATCTATATGATTCTCTTAAAACTCAACCACAAAAAGACAAACAACCCAATCAAGAAGTGCGCCAAGGATATGAACACACACTTCACTAAAGAAGATATTCAGGCAGCTAACAGATCCATGAGAAAATGCTCTCGATCATTAGCCATTAGAGAAATGCAAATGAAAACTACGATGAGATTCCATCTCACTCCAACAAGGCTGGCATTGATCCAAAAAACACAAAACAATAAATGTTGGAGAGGCTGCGGAGAGATTGGAACTCGTATACACTGCTGGTGAGTATGTAAAATGGGACAACCACTTTGGATATCTATCTGGCGTTTTCTTGGAAAGTTAGAAATAGAACTACCATACGATTCAGAAATCCCACTCCTCGGAATATACTCTAGAGAAATAAGAGCCTTCACACCAAGAGATATAGGCACACCCATGTTTATTGCAGCTCTGTCTACAATAGAAAAAGCTGGAAGCAACCTAGGTGTCCATCAACGGATGAATGGTTAAATAGGTTGTGGTCTATTCACACAGTGGAATACTACGCATCGATAAAGAACAGTGAGGAATCTGTGAAACATTTCATAACACGGAGGAACCTGGAAGGCATTATGCTGAGTGAAATTAGACAGAAGCAAAAGGACAAATATTGTAGAAGACCACTAGTATAAGATCTTGAGAAATAGTATAAACTGAGAAGAACACATACTTTTGTGGTTACGAGGGAGCGAGGGAGAGGGTTTTTTACTGATTAATTAATAGATAAGAACTGCTTTAGGTGAAGGGAAGGACAATACTCAATAGATGGAAGATCAGCTCCACTGGACTGGAGCCAAAGCAAAGAAGTTTCCGGGATAAAGTGAAAGCTTCAAAGGTCAGCGGAGGAAGGGCGGGGGTTTGGGGACCATGGTTTAAGGGGACTTCTAAGTCAATTGGCAAAATCATTCTATTATGAAAACACTCTGCATCCCACTTTGAAATGTGGCGTCTGGGGTCTTAAATGCTAACAAGCGGCCGTCTAAGATGCATCAATTGGTCTCAACCCACCTGGAGCAAAGGAGAATGAAGAACACCAAGGTCACACGATAACTAAGAGCCCAAGAGACAGAAAGGGCCACAGGAACCAGAGACCTAGATCATCCTGAGACGAGAAGAACTAGTTGGTGCCCGGCCACAACCGAGGACTGCCCTGACAGGGAGCACAAGAGAGAACCCCTGAGGGAGCAGGAGATCAGTGGGATGCAGACCCCAAATTCTCACAAAAAGACCATACTGAATGGTCTGAAGGAGACTAGAGGACTCCGGCGGTCATGGGCCCCAAACCTTCTGTTGGCCCAGGACAGGAACCATTGCCGAAGACAACTCATCAGACATGAAAGGGACTGGACAGTGGGTAAGAGGCAGATGCTGATGAAGACTGAGCTATTTCTATCAGGTGGACACTTGAGAGACTGTGTTGGCATCTCTCCGGTCTGGAGGGGGGATGGGAGGATAGAGAGAGTTGGAAGCTGGCAAAATTGTCAGGAAAGGAGAGACCGGAAGGGCTGACTCATTAGGGGGAGAGCAAGTGGGAGTACGGAGTAAGGTGTCTATAAACTTCTAGGTGACAGTCTGACTTGATTTGTAAACGTTCACTTGAAGCTCAATAAAAGTTAATAAAAAAAATTCTAGCCAATAGAATTCAACAACATATCAAAAATTGAATCCACCACGGCCAAGGGGGATTTATACCAGGTATGCAAGACTGGTTTAATAGTAGTAGAACCATTAACGTAATTCACCAAATTAATAAAACAAAAGACGAAAACCACGTGATCTTCTCAATTGATGCAGAAAAGGCATTTGACAAAGTCCAACACACATTCATAATCAAAACCCTCAGCAAAACAGGAATAGAAGGAAAATTCCTCAACATAATAAAGGGCACCTATACAAAGCCAACAGCCAACATCGCTCTAAATGGAGAGAGCCGGAAAGCATTTCACTTGAGAACGGGAACCAGACAAGGATGCCCTTTATCAGCGCTCTTATTCAACACTGTGCTAGAGGTCCTAGCCAGAGCAATTAGGCTAGACAAAGAAAGAAAGGGCATCCGGATTGGCAAGGAGGAAGGAAAAATAGCTCTCTTTGTAGATGACATGATCTTCTACACAGAAAACCCTAAGGAATCCTCCAGAAAACTACTGAAACTAATAGAAGAGTTCAGCAGAGTCTCAGGTTATAAAATAAACATACAAAAATCACTTGGATTCCTCTACACCAACAAAAACAACATCGAAGAGGAAATCCCCAAATCAACACCTTTCACAGTAGCTCCCAAGAAGAGAAAATACTTAGGAATAAATCTTACCAAAGATGTAAAAGACCTATACAAAGAAAGCTACAAAGTACTAGTGCAAGAAACGAAAAAGGACCTACTTCAGTGGAAAAACTTACCTTGCTCATGGATAGGAAGACTTAACATAGTAAAACTGTCTCTTCTACCAAAAGCCATCTGTACATACAATGCACTTCCGATCCAAATTCCAATGATATTTTTTAATGTGATGGAGAAACAAATCACCAACTTTATATGGAAGGGAAAGAAGCCTCGGATAAGTAAAGCATTACTGCAAAAGAAGAAGAAAGTGGGAGGCCTCACTCTACCTGCTTTCAGAACCTATTATACAGCCACAGTAGTCCAAACAGCCTGCTACTGGTACAACAACAGGCACATGGACCAATGGAACACAATTGAGAACCCACATATAAATCCATCCACACACGAGCAGCTGATATGTGACAAAGGCCCAGTGTCATTTGATTGGGGAAAAGACAGTCTTTTTAACAAACGCTGCTGACATAACTGGATATCCATTTGCAGAAAAATGAAAGAGAACCCATACCTCACACCCTGTACAAAAACTAACTCCAAGTGGATCAAAGACCTAAACATAAAGACTAGAACGATAAAGATCATGGAAGAAAAAAGAGAGACAACCTTAGGAGCCCTAATTCAAAGCAGAAACAGAATACAAAATATTACCAAAAAGGAGGAAAAGACACCAGATGAGTGGGAGCTCCTGAAAATCAAACATCTATGCTCATCTAAAGACTTCACCAAAAGAGTAAAAGGACCACCTACAGATTGGGAAAGAAAGTTCAGTTATGACATCTCCGACCAGCGCCTGATCTCTAAAATCTATATGATTCTCTTAAAACTCAACCACAAAAAGACAAACAACCCAATCAAGAAGTGCGCCAAGGATATGAACACACACTTCACTAAAGAAGATATTCAGGCAGCTAACAGATCCATGAGAAAATGCTCTCGATCATTAGCCATTAGAGAAATGCAAATGAAAACTACGATGAGATTCCATCTCACTCCAACAAGGCTGGCATTGATCCAAAAAACACAAAACAATAAATGTTGGAGAGGCTGCGGAGAGATTGGAACTCGTACACACTGCTGGTGAGTATGTAAAATGGGACAACCACTTTGGATATCTATCTGGCGTTTTCTTGGAAAGTTAGAAATAGAACTACCATACGATTCAGAAATCCCACTCCTCGGAATATACTCTAGAGAAATAAGAGCCTTCACACCAAGAGATATAGGCACACCCATGTTTATTGCAGCTCTGTCTACAATAGAAAAAGCTGGAAGCAACCTAGGTGTCCATCAACGGATGAATGGTTAAATAGGTTGTGGTCTATTCACACAGTGGAATACTACGCATCGATAAAGAACAGTGAGGAATCTGTGAAACATTTCATAACACGGAGGAACCTGGAAGGCATTATGCTGAGTGAAATTAGACAGAAGCAAAAGGACAAATATTGTAGAAGACCACTAGTATAAGATCTTGAGAAATAGTATAAACTGAGAAGAACACATACTTTTGTGGTTACGAGGGAGCGAGGGAGAGGGTTTTTTACTGATTAATTAATAGATAAGAACTGCTTTAGGTGAAGGGAAGGACAATACTCAATAGATGGAAGATCAGCTCCACTGGACTGGAGCCAAAGCAAAGAAGTTTCCGGGATAAAGTGAAAGCTTCAAAGGTCAGCGGAGGAAGGGCGGGGGTTTGGGGACCATGGTTTAAGGGGACTTCTAAGTCAATTGGCAAAATCATTCTATTATGAAAACACTCTGCATCCCACTTTGAAATGTGGCGTCTGGGGTCTTAAATGCTAACAAGCGGCCATCTAAGATGCATCAATTGGTCTCAACCCACCTGGAGCAAAGGAGAATGAAGAACACCAAGGTCACACGATAACTAAGAGCCCAAGAGACAGAAAGGGCCACAGGAACCAGAGACCTAGATCATCCTGAGACGAGAAGAACTAGTTGGTGCCCGGCCACAACCGAGGACTGCCCTGACAGGGAGCACAAGAGAGAACCCCTGAGGGAGCAGGAGATCAGTGGGATGCAGACCCCAAATTCTCACAAAAAGACCATACTGAATGGTCTGAAGGAGACTAGAGGACTCCGGCGGTCATGGGCCCCAAACCTTCTGTTGGCCCAGGACAGGAACCATTGCCGAAGACAACTCATCAGACATGAAAGGGACTGGACAGTGGGTAAGAGGCAGATGCTGATGAAGACTGAGCTATTTCTATCAGGTGGACACTTGAGAGACTGTGTTGGCATCTCTCCGGTCTGGAGGGGGGATGGGAGGATAGAGAGAGTTGGAAGCTGGCAAAATTGTCAGGAAAGGAGAGACCGGAAGGGCTGACTCATTAGGGGGAGAGCAAGTGGGAGTACGGAGTAAGGTGTCTATAAACTTCTAGGTGACAGTCTGACTTGATTTGTAAACGTTCACTTGAAGCTCAATAAAAGTTAATAAAAAAAATTCTAGCCAATAGAATTCAACAACATATCAAAAATTGAATCCACCACGGCCAAGGGGGATTTATACCAGGTATGCAAGACTGGTTTAATAGTAGTAGAACCATTAACGTAATTCACCAAATTAATAAAACAAAAGACGAAAACCACGTGATCTTCTCAATTGATGCAGAAAAGGCATTTGACAAAGTCCAACACACATTCATAATCAAAACCCTCAGCAAAACAGGAATAGAAGGAAAATTCCTCAACATAATAAAGGGCACCTATACAAAGCCAACAGCCAACATCGCTCTAAATGGAGAGAGCCGGAAAGCATTTCACTTGAGAACGGGAACCAGACAAGGATGCCCTTTATCAGCGCTCTTATTCAACACTGTGCTAGAGGTCCTAGCCAGAGCAATTAGGCTAGACAAAGAAAGAAAGGGCATCCGGATTGGCAAGGAGGAAGGAAAAATAGCTCTCTTTGTAGATGACATGATCTTCTACACAGAAAACCCTAAGGAATCCTCCAGAAAACTACTGAAACTAATAGAGGAGTTCAGCAGAGTCTCAGGTTATAAAATAAACATACAAAAATCACTTGGATTCCTCTACACCAACAAAAACAACATCGAAGAGGAAATCCCCAAATCAACACCTTTCACAGTAGCTCCCAAGAAGAGAAAATACTTAGGAATAAATCTTACCAAAGATGTAAAAGACCTATACAAAGAAAGCTACAAAGTACTAGTGCAAGAAACGAAAAAGGACCTACTTCAGTGGAAAAACTTACCTTGCTCATGGATAGGAAGACTTAACATAGTAAAACTGTCTCTTCTACCAAAAGCCATCTGTACATACAATGCACTTCCGATCCAAATTCCAATGATATTTTTTAATGTGATGGAGAAACAAATCACCAACTTTATATGGAAGGGAAAGAAGCCTCGGATAAGTAAAGCATTACTGCAAAAGAAGAAGAAAGTGGGAGGCCTCACTCTACCTGCTTTCAGAACCTATTATACAGCCACAGTAGTCCAAACAGCCTGCTACTGGTACAACAACAGGCACATGGACCAATGGAACACAATTGAGAACCCACATATAAATCCATCCACACACGAGCAGCTGATATGTGACAAAGGCCCAGTGTCATTTGATTGGGGAAAAGACAGTCTTTTTAACAAACGCTGCTGACATAACTGGATATCCATTTGCAGAAAAATGAAAGAGAACCCATACCTCACACCCTGTACAAAAACTAACTCCAAGTGGATCAAAGACCTAAACATAAAGACTAGAACGATAAAGATCATGGAAGAAAAAAGAGAGACAACCTTAGGAGCCCTAATTCAAAGCAGAAACAGAATACAAAATATTACCAAAAAGGAGGAAAAGACACCAGATGAGTGGGAGCTCCTGAAAATCAAACATCTATGCTCATCTAAAGACTTCACCAAAAGAGTAAAAGGACCACCTACAGATTGGGAAAGAAAGTTCAGTTATGACATCTCCGACCAGCGCCTGATCTCTAAAATCTATATGATTCTCTTAAAACTCAACCACAAAAAGACAAACAACCCAATCAAGAAGTGCGCCAAGGATATGAACACACACTTCACTAAAGAAGATATTCAGGCAGCTAACAGATCCATGAGAAAATGCTCTCGATCATTAGCCATTAGAGAAATGCAAATGAAAACTACGATGAGATTCCATCTCACTCCAACAAGGCTGGCATTGATCCAAAAAACACAAAACAATAAATGTTGGAGAGGCTGCGGAGAGATTGGAACTCGTACACACTGCTGGTGAGTATGTAAAATGGGACAACCACTTTGGATATCTATCTGGCGTTTTCTTGGAAAGTTAGAAATAGAACTACCATACGATTCAGAAATCCCACTCCTCGGAATATACTCTAGAGAAATAAGAGCCTTCACACCAAGAGATATAGGCACACCCATGTTTATTGCAGCTCTGTCTACAATAGAAAAAGCTGGAAGCAACCTAGGTGTCCATCAACGGATGAATGGTTAAATAGGTTGTGGTCTATTCACACAGTGGAATACTACGCATCGATAAAGAACAGTGAGGAATCTGTGAAACATTTCATAACACGGAGGAACCTGGAAGGCATTATGCTGAGTGAAATTAGACAGAAGCAAAAGGACAAATATTGTAGAAGACCACTAGTATAAGATCTTGAGAAATAGTATAAACTGAGAAGAACACATACTTTTGTGGTTACGAGGGAGCGAGGGAGAGGGTTTTTTACTGATTAATTAATAGATAAGAACTGCTTTAGGTGAAGGGAAGGACAATACTCAATAGATGGAAGATCAGCTCCACTGGACTGGAGCCAAAGCAAAGAAGTTTCCGGGATAAAGTGAAAGCTTCAAAGGTCAGCGGAGGAAGGGCGGGGGTTTGGGGACCATGGTTTAAGGGGACTTCTAAGTCAATTGGCAAAATAATTCTATTATGAAAACACTCTGCATCCCACTTTGAAATGTGGCGTCTGGGGTCTTAAATGCTAACAAGCGGCCATCTAAGATGCATCAATTGGTCTCAACCCACCTGGAGCAAAGGAGAATGAAGAACACCAAGGTCACACGATAACTAAGAGCCCAAGAGACAGAAAGGGCCACAGGAACCAGAGACCTAGATCATCCTGAGACGAGAAGAACTAGTTGGTGCCCGGCCACAACCGAGGACTGCCCTGACAGGGAGCACAAGAGAGAACCCCTGAGGGAGCAGGAGATCAGTGGGATGCAGACCCCAAATTCTCACAAAAAGACCATACTGAATGGTCTGAAGGAGACTAGAGGACTCCGGCGGTCATGGGCCCCAAACCTTCTGTTGGCCCAGGACAGGAACCATTGCCGAAGACAACTCATCAGACATGAAAGGGACTGGACAGTGGGTAAGAGGCAGATGCTGATGAAGACTGAGCTATTTCTATCAGGTGGACACTTGAGACTGTGTTGGCATCTCTCCGGTCTGGAGGGGGGATGGGAGGATAGAGAGAGTTGGAAGCTGGCAAAATTGTCAGGAAAGGAGAGACCGGAAGGGCTGACTCATTAGGGGGAGAGCAAGTGGGAGTACGGAGTAAGGTGTCTATAAACTTCTAGGTGACAGTCTGACTTGATTTGTAAACGTTCACTTGAAGCTCAATAAAAGTTAATAAAAAAAATTCTAGCCAATAGAATTCAACAACATATCAAAAATTGAATCCACCACGGCCAAGGGGGATTTATACCAGGTATGCAAGACTGGTTTAATAGTAGTAGAACCATTAACGTAATTCACCAAATTAATAAAACAAAAGACGAAAACCACGTGATCTTCTCAATTGATGCAGAAAAGGCATTTGACAAAGTCCAACACACAAATACTATCTCTCTATG